>NW_027069937.1:325463-441899 GCF_002906115.3 Quercus suber | reverse complement strand
TTGCAATTTGGTCCAAACCGCATGGGCGCTGTTATCACTCATTGATGCTGGGCAGGTTAGTCCACTCCTCAATTATTTAATAAGTTGTACGTTAACGTGGTTGATTTAGGTTTCAGCAATAGTTAGAGTTGGCAATTAGCTGGAGAAGTGTCATGAAAATGAGTAATCCAAGATAACAATCAGTAATTTACCATTGGTCATGATTTGAGGAAAGTGATAATCGCATCTACAATTATACCCCAAAAGCACTAGTCAGCTTACTATGGGGGTTCCTTGTAGTCACTTATATTGCTCAGTCAACCTAAAATAAGCATACACTTATCAAATCCAATTCATGTAATCTAGGATATCATACATATGAACACAAAAATTAAGATCTAAACTAATAAATTTAAGAAACTTTGAACCATAAGTATTAGATTATAGCAAAATTTAGAAGGTGAGCCTTTAGTAACTACTTTGGAAGTGCAATCAAATCCCATATACTGATTCTAAATGTTTTTATAAATTTAGGCCGAGATAGATCCAACACCAATTCATCGAGGAGTCAGAGTGTTGATCAATGCACAGATGGAAGATGGTGACTTCCCACAACAGGTAATTCCATGTTTATTCAAAATCCAATGCATTTAGATAAGTGCTTGTCTTAGTTGTGTTGTTCTTTAATTTCTTTTTGTCAAAATAATTTCTATATACCAAGATATTTTTTTGAAGCATAGTATAACTAATGGTTATTGGCAACAGGAAATCACTGGAGTATTTATGAGGAACTGTACACTAAACTATTCATCATATAGAAACATTTTTCCCATATGGGCTCTTGCAGAATATCGGAGGCGAGTTCTATTTGCATAAAACCTGAATGCCCAAACATAGGATTGCATATGAAGTTCACCACCAATCTCCAATATATATACAACTTCCACATAAGCAAGAAATATAGATAACTATATACTACTTGAAAGATGTAAAATTGTCATAATGTAGTTTTTTTTTTTTTTTTTTTTTTTTTGGTACCAACATTCGGTGGCCTAGTTGGTAAGATATCGGGCCATCAAGTCTCAGGACTTAAGTTCGAGCCTCAAATAATTAGCAGTGTGTTGGGGCTCCTTATATCTCATCTCCATCCCAAATGATCCAAAGAATAATAATTGAGCTTCTCACAAACCAGAAGTATTGGGTCTCACTCGAGAGCGAATAGGTGCTACTATAGTCACGTCCAGAAACGTAGGGAAGCCACACTAGTTGCCCCCCCCCCCCCCCCACTTTTTTTAACCAAAAATAAAAAGTAGTTTTTTTGTGAGACAAATAGTTTCACTCTACTGCCCAAAAAAAAAAAAAAAAAAAAAAAAAGTTCTGTCCATTTAGTTTGTGTAAGGATGTATTTGTGGATTTACCTAAAAGGAAATGTAATATTTGTGTATGCTATATGTGCAAGTGCAACATACCGTGTAGAATTACAGTGTGTATGCTTTAGTAAGAAATGAATAAACAAATATATAAGGATATAGGCTTTTCAACTTTCAACTCTCTCTCTCTCTCTCTCTCTCTCATTTATATATTTCAAATATTTTTTTGGGGACGTTTAGTGGATTTTTCAAATTTCATAAGAAATTCAAATTTTCCATAACCATAACAGATTTCCTACCAAAATCGTTAATATCGTACTGAAGATTGAGAGTATTCCTAACTTCCATTTTAGATGATTATGGTATCATTGGAAAGCTTGTAAGTCTTTTTCAATGCCACCAGTTTTCTAAAGCTTGAAAATATTTATAAAGTACTTTGATGCATGGTTTTTAAAACAAACTAGTCAAAAAACCAGAAAATGGACCAGTTCTCAGTTTTTTCGAGTTCTCGACCAGTTTTTATCGATTTTTTGCCAATTTTTCCAGTTTTTACTAGACTGGTTCCATGCCCAGTGTCCAATTCAACCAGTTGAACCAGTTGGTCCAGTTTTTAAAACAGAGCTTTGATGTTATTTTGAACTTTTGGAAGATGTGTTTTAAGTATTTGATGTTATTATTAACTTTCGATTTATCTGCTTTATAGTTATTTTGATATTATGAGTTTGTATTAAATATATAACAATATTAATCATATGCTTTTTTGAAGCGGGTTAAATGGATTGAATTTTTGTCAAACCAACCTACTTAATATTAAGCGGGTTGAAATGGTTCATGTCACATTTATGTAAGCCCAACACGACCCATTTATTAAGTGTGTCACTTGTGTCGAGTAATGTCAACCCGCTTTATTGATAGGTTGTGTTAGGGTTGATGGGTTATGACACTATTATTAAAAGGATTAGCTGAGTGGATAAGGTTTGGACGCTTCGTGCAACATACCTAGGTTTGAGTCCCGCTGCCCGCAGGCTTTCGTTGGTGGTTAACTTAATGGTGAGGTGTACTCACAAAATGTGAGGTGACTCCCACACAGAAGGTACAAAAGGGTACCGACTACGGACTTCCTGATGGAGGCCACTGGCCCCCTGCCCGGGGGTGTAATATGACCATAAAGACCCTCATTTTTTGGTTCTCAAAAAAAAAAAAAAAAAAAAATTGAGTTTTAGTTGAGTCATTTAGTCAAATATTCCTACCTTGACGCAATAAGCTATCCCGAATTGATGCTTCTAACAAATATATGGTAGTCAATAGGGCAATTTTGAACTAATGTTGGATTTCCAACAGCTTTACACTTTGCGTGGATTTTCTCAAGCAAATTGAACTTCCCAAAAAAAAAAAAATCCAAATCAGCCAACATTTATGCCATTCAATAATAAGATGCCACATCACATTATTACAAATAAAATATTAGTCAATAGCACGCTAAATCAAAATCTCCTTAAAATATAATACTAAATCACAAACCAAAGTTTCTTTATCTACATTTATCAACAAAAGAAATTTTTTTTTATCTACACGCGGCTAATTTTGCCAAATTTCATAATTTTAGGTAAAATTTAAGAGATATGTATCTTGCCAAACTTATTTAGTTACTAATATTATTTTCATGCGATGCACAGCTTGATGAAAATTTATATGTAAGCTCAAAAATTTTAAAATAATTAAAACTAAATTATTAAATAAATAGTAATAATAAATTATTAAATAATTAAATAATTTTATTAAAAAAATATCTTTAAGTTTTGATTGTTTAGAGTTTAGACTTTATTAGTTTTTATCTATTTTTATATATCAAAATTGTCTTTGTGTGCTTTGTGTTAATTTTTTAATATGAGATATGGAATGAGTTTGATCATTCCTATTTGGGTAATGTTTATTTTCTGTCATAGTCAGCACAAACAATAATAAACATAATAGTTTCTCAATACATATTTTTCCTAGTGATAATCTTTCTTTTTTTTTTCATGACAAGTAGTGATAATCTATTTGAAAAACATCAACACGCTCATAAATTAAATACAATAACAAAAAATGAAAATCAAAACATACACAAAAAGTTCAAAAATTGAGAATATAAAAAAATAAATAAAAATTTACATAAGAGAATTAAGAACTTAAATGGATGTCCATTGTTTTGCTTCTTTATAGTAAATTTCCTTTGGTATAATATCCATCATGCAAATTCAGAAGCAAAGAATAATAAGTAAGTTGAATTTATTAGATTAAAACATAAGAGTAAGTTGCATTTTTAAAAAAAAAAAAAAAAACAACATGGGGTATATTGAGTGGGATTTAATTATAGAGATGATTTATTGGTTAAGAGAGATTGTATTGAAAAATCATGGCTGAATATATATAAAATTCTGAAAATTTTGATAATAGACTTTTATTTGGAGTAGAATTTAAATTTCTAAAACTTAGATGATAAATTTTTATCTAAATTAAATTATTGTTAAATCTTATCCCTTAGTCAAGAGTTTGTAGCTTAATATCCTAATAAAATGTTAATTTAATAAGATGCAACTTGAGGGAAAAAGAAAAACAAAAACAAAAGTTTGGGTTGCATGGGATTTAAGTTTAGAAATTTTTTATAATAGAATTTTAGTTTGAATAGAATATAAATTTGTTTTAAATTATTGTTAAATCATGCAACTTGAAGGGGAAAAAAAAAAACAAATACAAAAGTGTGGGTTGTGTGAGATTTAAGTTTAGAAATTTTTAATAATAGACTTTTATTTTGTATAGAATTTAAATTTGTTTTAAATTATTGTTAAATCATGCAAGTTGAGGGGAAAAAAAATAAAAAAAAAAAACAAAAACAACAACAATGTGGGTTGTGTGGGATTTAAG
Organism: Quercus suber; assembly: GCF_002906115.3. NCBI lineage: Eukaryota > Viridiplantae > Streptophyta > Magnoliopsida > Fagales > Fagaceae > Quercus > Quercus suber. Next base: position 437,643 of record NW_027069937.1, on the reverse strand, counting down.
TTTAGAAATTTTTTATAAGAGACTTTTAGTTTAAATAAAATTTAAATTTTTTTTAAACTATTGTTAAATCTTATTCCTTAGTCAAAGCGTAGGTTTTTTTTTTTTTTCCCTAGAAAGAAAATATGGGATGTTGTGAGATTTAAGTTCAAAAATTTTTTATAATAGACTTTTAGTTTGAATAGAATTTAACTTTGTTGAAATTTAAATGATAAGGTTTTTTCTAAATTAAACAGTTTTAAAATATTATCCCTTAATTATGGAAACATATCCTAAAATATATATATATATATATAATTAATTTACTAATTAGTGAGAGTAGCCACTTGATGCAATGATGGCTTCTAAGCCCAACTTTTATTATATAGTATATTAGTCGTTAATCCATGCAATGCATGGGAAAGCTATTGTGTATGAAGATTTTGTTTTCCTTTATGCCAAATAATTGGCTTTTAATTAAACCAGTGGGAAACCCACGCAATGCATGAGAATATGAATATTATGTAATAAGATATAATATATATAAAAAGTAACAATTACTTTAAGTATTGTCTTTTTTCTTTTTCTTTTTAAGATTTTTACAAGTATCTTTTTCTAATCTTTTTATGTCTACAAATATATCATTTTAGTATTTGATTAATATTTTTTAAAGGTGAACCACATTCTTCTAACTTCTATTGTAGTGTATATATTTGCTTAATATACAACTAAACTTTATAAGTTTCAAATTTATTATTCAAATTTCTCATCTCTTAAGGAATAAGGAAATCTATATATATAATAATAGGTGAAGCTGAGAGAAACTCAAATTAAAATTCCAAATTAGAGTTCCAATTTTGTGCCATATGTCTTAAATTATTTATTATTAAAAAAATTTATTTCTTAATTTTAGAATCAAATGTGGGACCACATTATAAATATTCTACTGAGTTATTAAGTACAAAAACCAAAGAATCTAGAATAAATGAATCGTAAAAAAAAAAAAAATGCTTCACAATATTTTTTTTTTTAAATACGGATAATTTACATTTTATACCTAATAATATCCATACAAAAATTTTTAAAGAGTTGACAAAATATAAAAAAGACTATCAATAGTATTTAAATTTATATATATATATATATATGAATTATATTATACATCTCATTGTATATTATGTATCTTATTGTATATCTTTAAGTGTATCCATGTATATGCATGGAGTTACAAGCTAGTTATCATAATAATCAAAACTCATCATAAAATTACAATGTCATCTTAGCCAAAATTAAAATGAAACTAAAGAAATAAAAAATAGACTTTAAAATAATTTATTACTCAAATAATTGATAGGCATATTCAAATTCCTATTTCCAAAAGAAACTAAGTATTAACTCAAACCAAAATTCAACCAAAGTTATAAAAGAGAAAGAGAAGACTTTCTAATATGAAATTAGAAAAAAAAAATACCAAAACACATATTAAAAAAGAAAGAAAAAAGAAACATAAACCTTAATTAGAGGTATAAGAAAGAACAAAAATCCACAGAGAGAGAGAGAGAGAGAGAGAGAGAGAGAGAGAGAGAGAGAGAGAGAGAGAGAGAGAGTACTCACAGTTTTGTAGGAGAAAAATATGGACTGAATGAGGAAAATGATATCAAATTTATACAAATTGAAATGGGGAGAATAAGAGTAAAAATATGAGAAACAAAAAGAAAGTGTAACAGTAAAGTTGAGAGTAGTGAAGAGGTAAAGAGACAAAAAGGAAGTGAAGAGGTTGAAAAAAATGTAACAATAGGTATGAATTAATAGAGAGAAGAAGAGTTTTTTTTTTTTTTGAGAATTGGGGCAAGAAAAGTTTAAATAGAGAAAAGAAAATATAGAAAATAAGTGGATAACGTGGCTGCTAATGTGGCTCAATAAGAGCGTAGCAACAATAAGGAAATTATCATAATAATCAAAACTCATTACAAGATTACAAAGCTATCTTAGCCAAAATTAAAATGAAACTAAAGGAATAAAAAATAGACTTTATAATAATTTATTACTTAAACAATTGGTAGGCATATTCAAATTCCTATCTTCAAAAGAAACTAAGTATTAACTCAAACTAAAATTCAACCAAAGGTATAAAAGGGAAAAAGAAGACTTTCTAATATGAAATTAGAAAGAACAAAAAAACACAATACCAAAACACATATTAAAAAAGAAAGCAAAAAGAACTATAAACCTTAATTAGAGGTATAAGAAAGAACAAAAATCCAGAGAGAGAGAGAGAGAGAGAGAGAGAGAGAGTACTCACAGTTTTGTTAGGGGGTGGATATGGATTGAATGAGGAAAATGATATTAAATTTATACAAAATGAAATAGAAAGAAGAAGAGTCAAAATCTAAGAAACAAAAAGAAAGTGTAACGGTAAAGTTGAGAGTAGTGGAGAGATAAAGAGAAAAAAGGAAGGGAAAATGTTGGAAAAAACGTAACGGTAGATGTAAATTAATAGGGAGAAGAAGATTTTTTTTTTTTTTTTTTAAGAGAATAGAGGGGAAGAAAAGTTTAAATAGAGAAAAAATATATATATAAAATTAGTGGATGACTTGGCTGCTGATGTGGCTCAACATAAGCGTGGCAACAATAAATGCTACGCTACTATTTTTAGATATATATATATATATATAGATGGTTATTTATTCAATCTGTTCTCTTTGTTTTAATTAATAACCTAGATAACAAAATGCCAAATCTCAGTGTGCAAAACAATAAAAATCCAATTTTCAACCAACATTCAGGAAACATTAATAGAAGAGAACAGGCTGAATAAAGTAACCACCATGTAACTGCAAGTGGAAAAGAACTACACGTGCAGTCATAAACATCTTGAATGTTCAAATAGTGTGTAAAACACCTTGAACGTTTAGATCCCTAAATTAAAAAATACCAATTCAAACTTATTATCAAACAATGTATGTGCAGAATATGAAAATAAGCTAAAACAGAATTGATAAAACAATCTAAACCAAATAAAACCACAACCACAGCAGAAATTAAATGGAAAATATTAAGGGAAGAGAGATGTAAACACAAAGACAACACAGCGATGTGTTATCAAAGAGGAAACCGAAGTCCTCAGCGTAAAACCTCTCTGCCACCCTCCAAGTAGTCAATAATCCACTAGAGAATAAAGTTGGGATACAAAAATAGCAGAAGACCGTCCAAGCCTAATCTACCCAGTGTACCTAAGCCCTCCAAGCTTCTTGCTCCAATGAGGTTATGCCGAACTTTTGTCTTCTCTAACTTACCAAATTCCGTTATACCCCATAGTATCAACCAAAATGAATTGGTCTCTTCCTAACTGCTTCCCAAGCACCAAAACCTCTCCGCTGAATGAAGATGCAAACACACGAACAACACACGATGTATTATCGAAGAGGAAACCGAAGTCCTCAGCGTAAAACCTCTCCACCGCCCTCCAAGCGGTAAATAATCCACTAAAGAATATAGTTGGGATACATGAACAGCAGAAGACCCTCCAAGCCTAATCTACCCAAGTACTTAAGCCCTCCAAGCTTCTTACTCCAACGAGGTTACACTAAACCTATTTCTTCTTTAACTTTCCGAATTCCACTACTATACCATAGCATCAACCAATATATATTGGTTCCTTCCAAACTGCTTCCCTTAGCACCAAATGAACCTTCTCACAGACGTAAGTATGGTGAGATAAGGATTTGACTAAAGGCCTCTCAAGAATGTAACAATGGAGAGAAAGACAGAAGAGAAATTTGTAGAGTCTCTAAAGTAAAGATTAGGGATGAGGCAATCTTGTTTTTCTCTAGGGTTTCTCTCACAAAATTCTCTTTAGAAGCTCTCTCAATTTAGTGGGTATGAAGGTCTATATATAGTGGTGTGTGTTTGGAATACGAAGAGTCAGTTTTTGCCAAACAGGGCTGATTGACGGCTTGGCCTCGCGACTGGTCTGAGTCACAAGTTCAAGCCGCGAGATAACAGCCTGGCCAACCTAGGACTTTTGTCCTATAGTGCGACAGCTAGCATGACCCTTCAGCTCCCTATGTATGCATCTCACGCGCCTGCAGTTGGCGGCTTGCCAGTCGCGAGTCAACCACAAATCTCTGCCTTCTTACACATACTTGAGCTTTTCTTCACATCTTCTCACACACTAACCTTACAATAATCTCACCTAAATATAGGGTTACTAAGTGCTTAAATTACAAGCAAATTGGCACAAAATAAAGCCAACAAGATGGTTGATAAATTTCAACCTTACAATCTCCCTCTTTGGCTATTCCATGACAAAACCCTAAAATAAACTCTAGACTTAACGCGTGAGTTGAGAACAGTTGAAAAACTCACTCACACCTAACTCTAGAATCTGTGAAGCTTTAGAACCATAAGAAGAAGTAACTCCTGAAACACAACAACACAATCAGTTCATTGTATGCAGAAAACTTGTAATGCAAATAGAGCAAGCATAATGCGATCAAACACGATGAAGTAAAGCAATAAACCATGGCAAGACCAAAAACAGGTAATCACTTCATACAAGTGATCACAATGTTCATTCACACTTGGAATGAACATCCGGACATTCAAGTTGACAAACACAAGGCAAATCACTTGAATGACCTACACTCAACCAATGCACAATACATAAAGTATGTGTATCTAGGAAAAATTCTACACGGGCACAAGAGTGACAGTATTTAAAAAGGAATGCATAACATTAGGTTAGAAATACTGATATAACAAAGGACAAAGACTGCATAAAGCATGGTACAAACCACAAAGGCCTACAAGTGCATAAAACCAAACCTTAGAAGCCTGCAAAAGCAGCATGGGTACAAACCATAAACATAAACCTTAAAAACCTACAAAGGTAGCAGGTACAAACCAAAAGCATAACAGTACATATGCTGAAAAACATCATATTATATAAACTGAATAATTACCACCAAAGATCCACTAACCAAAGGTTAAGAGTTTAAGCCAAACAAAAACTGAAACCACAATGTAACAAACCAATAAAACTAGCATTTAACCAAAACATAGTATCAAAGCTATAGACATAACAACACTAGAAAATTTAAAGCTCCCCCTCAACCAAAGGCTCCCCCTCAAGAGTTACCCCAAAAATTCTCCCCATTTTTGATCGGAATGGCCAAAGGATCACTGCTCTTGGTCGGTGTGTATGCTGTCAAACTTGGCTAAAAGTACATCAAGTTGATCCTGCATTGCTGTCATCCTTTCAATATGCTGATTTTGAACATCTCTAAGTCCATCAAGCCTTTCCAAGATGATCTGAAATGCATCAGGAGGTACAGTTGATGAAGAAGAAGCTCTGCTCCTCTTGGCTCTGCTTCTGGGTGTGGATACCTGTCCTACAGCCTCAGCTTCAGTCTCCATTGGATCACCTTCTTCTTGGACACCCTCCTCTTCTTCACCTAGAAGACGACTTTGTATCCTTGTGAGAGTGAATTTGTTTATGGCTGATGGAGTAGTCATGGGACTGATATCTTGTGGGATTGCAACACCCTTTGCTCTAAAAATCCTCATAAGAAGACTTAGAAATACCAGCTTGGGCCTCGAGGTGGTTCTAGTCTCATCCATTATAGTATCAAAAATGTGAGAACTAATGTCAATGAAGGTTTTCTCCTTAAGTTCCATGAGAAAGATAGCTCTGGCATTTATCAGTGTAGTCATCTTCCTTATAGGGTAAAGATTTTACATCATTATGGTGGTTAAACACCTCATGTCTTTAGGAAAATCAGAAGTGTTGAGACATTTCTTTTTCTATAACCCCACCAATTTTTTTCTGGACAGTTTCTAGAGAAAGCATTCTGTCCTTGTAGTTAGTGAATTCATAATCTTCTAATCCCTCAAGCCCTAGAACCTTATCAATATCATAAGCATCTAAGGTAAATTCCTTTCTTCTCACCCAACAACTCAACTCTTCCTCCCTTGTCACAGCATTTGTATAGAATTCTTTGATTAGAGGTTCACAAACAGGGGGACGGTCACTCAGCAATTTTTCCCAACCTCTACCCTCAAAATAGCCTAGAATGAAGGTGTCCTTCAATTCCCTGAAATCAACAAATCTCTCCTGAATGATGGTTCCTCTTGAGAAATAATCCCTATATCTCTCAAAGTGTTGGATTGACCTAAATAGGTTAGGGTCCATTTTCAGTCTTTTGTCAGTTTTCTTGGCAACAGTCTTCTTCTTTGTTGGAGATGCAGTTATCTATAGACAAGCAAAAAAGGCCACAACAAGACATAGCACAGAATGGGAAAATGCACACACATTAGTAACAAGTTAGTTACACAGTGAGAAACAGAGTGACTAGACAAAACACAGAATAAGCACAGTTGATAGCCAAACATTGGATAGAATAAGTTAACCAAGTTTAAACAGTATGTATGCAGACAAATTCAGATAGATTTAAGCAAATGACAATGAGTCATGACCCACTGGGTATGAACAATGCAGAAAGGAAAACACAAACAGCAACAACTACAAGATATGGTGATTGAAAAATCAGAATAATGCTAACCATAAACACCAAAAGCACAACCAAACAGACAAACTTAGAACCACAATAAAAATTGCAGAAAACCCCACATCCATATGCCCAAAAACAAACTGTCAAATATCAATGCTCAGACTAAAGATAAGCAAGCTGATGTAAACTAATAACCCTAAACACACCATTGCTACAAGAGCAAAAAACATCACACACTCATTCTCAACAATATAGGCAAACCCATGTTCGAGCCCTTCAAAAACACAAACCAACAACACAACACCCAGATTCAAGAGAACAACAATGAAATCATGACGAATGAAGTGAAGACAAGAAAACTCATACCTTTTTCTTAGTGTTTGATGAAGACATGATGCAGAATTTAAAAGCTTTTGCAAAAAGACACGGAGTGTTGAGAGAAAGATTTTGGGAAAAAGATGAACAGACACTGATATTCGAGGGAAAAACAAAAAAAAAAACATTTTAAAAACTGTCTTTAAAACACAAAACACGCATTTTTCGTGACTTAGTTAAGTCGCCAGTCAATCGCCAGGGTAAGCCGCAAAATACTGTAAGGCCAAGATTTTCAAAAAATCTTCTAAGTGTTTTTCGCGACTAGAAGGTCTACCTACGAGATAGTCGCCAGAGAAGCTACGAAAATCTCTATGTACCCCTCGCAACTGGACCTTCCACCCGCAACCAAGTCACCACATTGAGTCGCGAAAACCACAAAAACTCAAATTTTTGAAAAATTTCTAAGTCTTTTTCGTGACTGCAACCTTGACTCGCCAGTGACTCGCGAAAACTCTCGAAGTGAGCTTCACGACTGGAGCATGCAACTGGACCTACCCACGACTGAGTCGCCAAAACAGGGCAACACTATTTTTGAAAATTTTGACATCTTTGTAAAACAGAATATTTTCCAAAAACAAACTAAAACACTAAGAAATCTTTTTGTGTTTGATCAATAAAGATTGAGTATGTTAAAACACATTTAATCAAGTACAATCACACAAATGAATATGACATTCATTGAACATAGACTTGTGTGTTGTATGTGGATATCAAAAATGAGATAGTCCTTAGTCCAATATGAAACTTCAATGATCAATTCAATCAAGGCATACACAACTAGCACTAGATAATGTGACATATCTCAATTATAGAAACATGCATATGTGACCTCCCACAAGCACTTGATAACAATTCTTTGAAGCTTTTCATTTGGCTCCATATTCAACATATCATTTGCACTTTTTGAGCAAAGAAAATCTCATTTTAAGATAGATTCCTGAAACTTTTGATATTTCAATTAATGAATTAGCCTTTGGCTTTTTGGGCATCATACATTTTATTTTGGTCGCTTTCCCTTTTTTCTAGTCAAATACTAGTATGTGCAACAAGCTTTTGCAGCTCTATATCTCTTTTCATTTGGAGATTTACATTTAGAGAGTTCTTTTAAGCATAAAAATAAAAAATTGGAAGATATATAGACATGAGTCTATGCATGTCTCAAGATCAACAAAACCATTCATTAATTATTCATGACAAGGTTGAAGATCTATTTACAACAGTCACATAGATTTCAGAATTTCTTCCACAATGATATGAATGCATGAGAGACAAGCTAAGCTCGTTAAATGCACAAAGCCATTAGTACAAAGGTACAAGGCAAAACATGCTTTGAAACAAAACTCAACAAAGTCAATCAAACTTTTTGGATTTTCTAATTTTTATGTGTTTTTGGATTTTTGACACAAAAGTAGTAAAAGATTGATCAAAAACATAACAAAAAAAATGTAAAAACATTTGAACCAAAGACAAACACACATACAAAATTTTTTTACAAAATAACAATCTAAATACTAACAAGAAGCACACAACTAAGCATATTCACAAACATGGGAAGTATTGATGCATGAACATGTTGTAATGCTTATGCATGAGTACCCTTCGTCACCCACACGTCACGTATGTTTGGGGTGATATCCTTAACGGATTGGGTACGAGAATTAGGACTATCAAACCTTTGTGTGAAGCTTTCTAGGCAATTTGTGAAGGCACCGATCATCTTCATCACGTCCATCATTCCTGGATCACAGTTTTGACTTCTTGGTTACTCACCACCCCAAAACCTCATGTCATTTCTTCTTCCTCGTGACCAAGGTGCACTAGTATTGTTGTTTGCTCTCAGCTTTTGACAGTTGCGTCTGGTATGTCCTTGCAATCCGCAATAGTGACAAACATAATCCGTTCTAGGATCCTGTTGTGATTTTGGAACTGATCTCCTTCTAGCTCCATATCTGGATTCTGATTGATTACGAAACTTATTAACCACTTGTTGCTCAGCTAGCTTCTTCTTCTTCTCAACCTTAACATTCTCAGGGATGGGCTCTTCCACAATCGGCTCTATGGCCTTCACAAATTTCACTTCTTTGGTAGCTTTGGCCGATGAGCTACTCCCTCCAGTATATCCCAACCCGGACTTATCTGAAAAATGTTTTTGGGATGAAATAACATCTTCTAGCTTCTTGGAGGAGACCCTTTCTATCTTGGCTTGTGCTTGCACCACCTCTTACTCAAGAAATCTTACTTTGGTATAAGCTTCCTACAGCTCACCATTTAGTGTCTCAATTTCACACTTCGCCTCCTTGTATCGTGCCAGAAGACTTTTGTAATCTTCCTCAACCCTCTTCATCTTCTTAATTGTTGCATTAGCCACCTTAACATATTCACCGGTCTTCTCAAGGAGTGAGTTGTAAGTCTCTTGCAATCCCACTGCTTTTTTAACTTCCTCATCTTCAGACTCCTCAACTATTCTAATAGACTCCAAATCAGAATGTTCCCCAACCTCCTTCATAAGTGTACCCAAATCATCTGATGACTCCACATGTGCAATGGTCATAAATGTGGAGTAGTTTCCTTCTCCATCACAGCTATCTTTAGAGTCGGAGTTTGATGAGTCAGTATCACTCAAGGTAGTAGCATAGACCTTTCCTTTTGACTTTAAATAATTGGGACATTTCTTTTTGACGTGTCCATATCCATTACACTCGAAACACACAATGTCCGAAGGAGATTGAGAATCCTTCCCCTCTTTCCTCTTAAACTATTTCCTATCACCTCTTGAAGATGGAAACTTCCCTCTGTTGAATGGTTTCCCACTGTTCTTCATCTTCAGAAATTTGTGGAAGTTTTTCGCAAGATATGCTACTTCCTTCTCCACTCCATCTTCTTCGGAAGGATCATCCCTTCCTTCGGTGATGGTTTTAAGAGCAAGCGATTTACTCATCTTGTGGGAAGGCAGTCTAAGCTCATACGTTTGAAGTGACCCAATGAGCTCTTAGATCTTAATTTCATTCAAATCCTTACTTTCCTCTATAGCTGTGACTTTTGCTCGAAAGCTCTCTGGTAAAGACCTCAAAATTTTTCTCACCACCTTAATATCTTCAATCTTCTCACCAAGATTGAGCTTAGCAATGACAATTTCGTTGAGCTTCCTATAGAATGAATCAAACAATTCATCTTCACCCATCTTGAGCTTTTCAAACTTGATGGTAAGCATTTGGAGTTTTGTGTCCTTCACCTTCTTAGTCCCCTCATAAGTTGTCTCCAAAATCTCCCAAGCTTCCTTGGCCACTGTCATGTGAGATATCATGTGGAATTCATCGGGAGACACACCACAGAATATAGCATTTAAAGTTTTACTGTTAGCATTGGCTGCCACAAGAGCTGCCTTATCCCAAGTAGATTTAGCAGCCTCCGGCTTAGTCTAACCTATTTCAACCGCATCCCACATGGTGCCATCAATAGAGCATAGAAATGCCCTCATTCTAACTTTCTAGAAAGCATAATTATTACCATCAAAAAATGATGGAACATTGAGAGATTGAGACATATCCATCTCAACAAGGGTCAAAGATCACACTTAAGTATTAAAACCACAAAAAGTGTACCCGCTCTGATACCAATTGAAAGTTCAAAATGTGTATAAAACATTCTTGAACGTTTAGACCCCAAAATAAATAAATAAATACCAATTCAAGCTTTATATCAAACAATTAATGTGCAGAACATGATAACTAACTTATAACAGAATTGATAAACAATCTAAGCCAAATATAAACGCATCCATAGTAGTAAATATAAAGTAAAGATAAAGAGAAGGAAGATGCAAATACACGAACAACACACGATGTGTTATCGAAGAGGAAACCGAAGTCCTCAGTGTAAAACCTCTCTGCCACCCTCCAAGCGATAAATAATCCACTAAAGAATGTAGTTGGGATACATGAACAGCAGAAGACCCTCCAAGCCTAATCTACCCAAGTACCTAAGTCCTCCAAACTTCTTACTCCAACGAGGTTAGGCCAAACCTATTTCTTCTTTAGCTTCCTGGATTCCGCTATTATTCCATAGCATCAACCAATGTATATTGGTTCCTTCCAAACTGATTTCCTTAGCACCAAATGAACTTTCTCACAGATGTGGGTGTGGTGAGATAAGGATTTGACTAAAGGCCTCTCAAGAATGTAACAACAGAGAGGAAGAGAGAAGAGGAATTTGTAGAGTCTCTAAGGTAAAGATTGGGAATGAGGCAATCTCGTTTTTCTCTAGAGTTTCTCTCACAAAATTCTCTCTGGAAGCTCTCTCTATACGAAAAGTCAGTTTTTGCCAAATAGGGCTGATTGGCGGCTTGGCCTCGCGACTGGCCTGAGTCGCGAGTTCAAGCCGCGAGATAACGGCCTGGCCAGCTTGGGACTTTTGTCCTGTAGTGCAACAGCTGACGCGACCCTTTAGCTCCCTATGTGTGCATCTCACGTGCCTGCAGTTGGCGGCTTGCCAGCCGCGAGTCCTAACCGCGAATCTCTACCTTCTTGCACATACTTGAAATTTTCTTCACATCTTCTCACTCACTACCCTTACAATAATCCTACCTAAATACAGGGTTACTAAGTGCTTAAATTACAAGCAAATTGGCACGGAATAAAGCCCACAAGATAGTTGATAAATTTCAACCTTACACAATAAAGTCCCAAACTTAAGGTCTAGTTTCTAAAAGAAAAAGAAAAAAAAAATGTTAACTGACCCTTAACCTCCAAAATAAGCTCCCATTGTTCCGGTAATAGCTCCAACCCCTAGGGACCACCCAAATAAAGTTCCTCTATATATATATATATATATATCTTAATAAGAATAAAGTTCTTATATTGTTTTCAAGTGTTGAATCAAGGTATCCATGGCTTACACTAATTTTACAAATAGTCTTTTACCCATATGACCCCAAACAAGGAAGTTTTAAGCCTAAAATACAATCTTTAAGGACCCAATTAAATAAAATCTTAAAATTATCAAACTTCTCACTAAATATCATATTAATACCCTTAAAATTATCTGTTGAAACAGTTTTTATAATTCCCAAACTTTCACCATGAAACATGAATTTTTCACTCTCTTTAGCACCGATTGACCCAATTTAAAAGGACTATAAAACGTTATATTTATTTCGAAATGTCAACCTTAAGGACACTATTAGACACTATTGTAGAGACCTTAGGCATCCCAACATCCACAAGTTACAAATGCACTCAAACCCAACCACAGGTCAAGTAAACCTAACCTCATAACTCATCAAGGTAACTTATCAAACACCTGATGTGCAACAATCACTTAGACATAGTTACACTTTCATCACCCATTTTCAAAACAACTTATTAGTACATGACATCAACACTAAACCTTTATTTCACAATCCCTCTCTGGGTTTTATCAATATAACACAATCTATTAGGAATTTAGACAATTTGCTCCCAAGGGAACCTCATAACCAACTTAAGGCTGGCTGTCCAGCCCCTTTTTTTTTTTTTTTTTTTAATTCCACTCCTAAAGAGTAGCATCTCAAAATTAAACACAACCTAGAACCCAATAATGAAATGAGCATCAATTTTAACTACTTTCTTTTAACAAAACTTATACAAACTTATATGTTTCCAATCATAGTGATACCCACATGGTATAACCCACAACCCAGCAATTGAAGTTACTTAAATCAGTGCATGCTGGCATTATAGTCATCAATATCATCAAGGAAATATCAGCATAGAAAGCAAAATAGTGAAAGCAACAAGAAGACTAAGGCCAGGATGGAGTTGAATAGTTGTTTCCCTTTTTGTGCAGCTAACAATGTTCTATGAACCAGATGGGGGTATATTTGCATCAGTTCTGTACTAGAAGTTTTATGCTCCACTTGTCCCAAGAAATTATAAAAGGTCCTAAGAGCATCTCCAATGGCTTCTTTAAAGCCAATTTTAGAGAGAAAACACCCCAAAAACCTACTCCAACAGCTTCTCCATCTCCATTTTTTAGATTAGAATTACTACAATGCTTCTCTACAAGTAGAGAACACTGTAGCGTTTACTATTCACACTTCAAATTTTTTTTTCTATTATAATAATCAGCTATTGAATAAAAAAATGTTGTAAGATGTGTAGTTATTAAAAAAAAAAGAATAAATAATGAATAATGAATGAATGAAGAAATAATATTTAAATGAGATGGAGAAAATGATAGAAAATTTGTTAGAAAGTGTATTTGAAAAAGTAGGTAGGTAAAAGTTAAATATCACTGTTCACTGTCTAAACAGTACAAAAATTTAGATAAGCTATTTGAGATGCTCTAAGGCCCCAATTATTTAAATAAATCCACTAATGCACAAGAAATGCTACAATGCTGACACATGTCTACAAAGTATCGTGTCCAATGTAAATTGGACAAATGTCTGCATCATATATATTATGTCCACTGCATTAGACAGAAATTTAAACCTTGATGTACCATGTGTTTTCTTTGGTACTAAAACATATTCTTGATTATTAAAAAAATTAAAGGAAAATAAAAATCATAAAAATAAAAATAAAAAAATATAATAATAATAATAAAAACCTACAGAAACCTTTAATTCTGGTGCGGAGAAAGGCGAACAGGGAAGCCCTCTGCTGGAACGTGGACCAACTTGAACTTTAGTTTCTCACTGGGAAGAATTGGTTCCCATTTGAACATTTTCACTGCATAATGAAGGAAGACAAGAATGGTAATTCTAGCATACTCCTTTCCAGTAAAATAAAAAATATATAATAATAAATAAAAAAAACCTACAGAAACCTACTTAATTCTGGTGCGGAGAAAGGCGAACAGGGAAGCCCTCTGCTGGAACGTGGACCAACTTGAACTTTAGTTTCTCACTGGGAAGAATTGGTTCCCATTTGAACATTTTCACTGCATAATGAAGGAAGACAAGAATGGTAATTCTAGCATACTCCTTTCCAGGGCACATTAAAGGTCCTGCCCCAAAAGGAACATATGAGTAAGGAGGAGGTCCACTTCCTTCAAATCTTATGGGATTAAACTTTTCTGGTTCCGAGAAGTACTCAGAATTATGTTGGGTAAAACCCACACTCCAATATATCTGAAAAACAAGAAGAATGCACACTTCAATTCAATAATCAAAATTTGTCAGCAAAATACATTTTTGACCATTTAAGTTTGGGGTTGTTTTAATTTTGGTCTCCTAAATTTGAGATTTTTCATTTTTGTCCAACAAGTTTGATTGCATTTTCAAAATGCTTCTTTCGTTTATTTCCATTACCGATCTAGCTATTTGGAGAGAGGGTAAAAAAGAAGAAACGACATCCTTTTGTTCACACTTATCGGTCAGATCAACAATCGAGATGTACAAAATGACTATTTTGAAAACAAAATCAAATTTAGTGAACCAAAATGAAAATTTTCTAATTGAAGAAACCAAAATGAGAACAACCTCAAACTTTAAGAAACAACAACAATGTAATCCAATCAAAGTCGTCATATACCGAATGTGAGGAGACTATCTAGCTAGAAAGTTATATACCTTCCATCCCTTGGGAATGACATAACCTTCATAGTTGATGTCTGTCTTGGCTTCTCTGAAAGAACCTGGAATTATTGTTCTATGCCTCATTACTTCATTCACAAAGTTCCATGTGTATCTCATTTTCTGTACGTCATCCCAACATAGTACTTCTCTTGGCTTCATTAATGCTGTGACCTCTCTTTGCTCTATCATGCAAAAGAAGTTTCGTGAGCTCTTCATCTAGATGTATGAATTTTATAAAACAAATGAACCAAAATAAAGATGTATTTATAAATTGAATGAAGAAATTAGACTAAACTTCATTTTGCACCCTATAAGTTTTGGATAACTATCATTCTATTACCTATATTTAAATTTTGTCAACTTCATCCTCAAAGTTTGCAATTGTTATCAAGGTAGTCCTCTTGTCTATTGTCGTTAGAAAATATGTCACTAACCGTTATTTTTTAAAATATTAAAAAGTTACTAAAATTGATTTCAAATAAAAAAATTTAAAAAAAAAAAAAACTAATATTAATTTCTTTAAGAAAATTTAAGACCCATTCACAACCATCACCCAGTACCATCGATCTTGACTATTACACTACCACGGATAAAGTAACAAAACTAATCTATGGTTTATAAAGAAAGTTATTAACAAAAAGATCAATTTTTTATTAAAAAAGATTTTTTTTTTTTTAAGTTCCTTTGAAATTAGAAAATAACAACAGAGGGCTATCAACAATTTTTTTTTTTTTTTAACAGAAGTAAACGGTAGACTACATTGACAACATTTTCAAAACTGGAGAACAAAATTAATAAAATTAAAATTAAGTAACTTAGAAGATGCACATTGAACTTTTACCAAAATATTAAAATATACCTTTTAAAACTTCATTGTAGAGGTGAGGCATCTCTGCGAGATATTTCATAGCAAAAGTGATTGTGGCAGTAGTAGTATCTTGGCCACCAATTAGAAATGCCAAAATCTTGTCTGCAATCTCCAATTCTGGCATGAACCCATCATCGAACGGCACAGCAATCATCTGTGATAACACATCTTGTGTTGGAGATGCTAAATTCTTTGCCAAGGCTTCCTTCCTCTCCTTAATAATCAAATAAATCTCTTTCCTAAGAGCTTCTGCTGCTTTGATTGCACGATAAAATGGTGTCCCGGGGATACTTAATTGTATGGATAGTATGCCTTCATTTAGATGATTGAAGTGGTACAAAAGCTTTGATACCTTTTGAGTGTCATTGATGCTCAAAAATAAATGGCAAACTAATGTGAATGTGTAAATGTTTACTAGAGGATGTACTTTGACTTCATCTTTGCCCTCCCAATTATTCTTCAATTGGTTTCTTGAAATAGAATCAATTGATGCCACTAATTTTTGAGCCTCACTGAATTTGAAGAACAAGGACATAAACTTCTTGGCCTTGGCAGCATCATGCTCAATGGGCACAAATTTCATGGACGGGAAGAGTTTTTGAACTGAGGGAGGTCGCCAACGTGCGAACAACTTGTTATCATTTGAAAAAATGAATCTATTCGCAGCAGCGCCCGAAAAAACTATAAAATTCTCTCCAAGAAGAGAAGTCTTGAATACTTTGGAGGAATATTTGGTTGCTCTCTTTGAGACAAATTTATCTACAGTTCCCTCATAGTGTGCAACAATAAATTGAAGGGTTTCACCAATAATTGGCCAACCAAAACTTCCAGGAGGGAGACTTGGCCTCATGCCAGTGACATTTTCTTTGGTTTTATAAGCTAAAGTCCAAATGCCAAAATAAATGGAATAAACCAAGAGTAGCGAAATGAGGAAGAAGAAAAAGAGCTCCATCACTACTGCATAAGATTAAAATGGTTTCCCAACATAAATACTAATACATCCCCCTCAAAAAAAAAAAAAAAACACGCGCACACACATAAATACTAATACAAAGCTGACTTGATAATTCAATTGGGTTATAGATTTTGCATACTTGTTCACTGCAACTAGCCCGATCTTGTTGCCTGCAATCAGGACAATACATGTGACATTTTCTTTGGTTTTATAAGCTAAAGTCCAAATGCCAAAATAAATGGAATAAACCAAGAGTAGCGAAATGAGGAAGAAGAAAAAGAGCTCCATCACTACTGCATAAGATTAAAATGGTTTCCCAACATAAATACTAATACATCCCCCTCAAAAAAAAAAAAAAAAAACACGCGCACACACATAAATACTAATACAAAGCTGACTTGATAATTCAATTGGGTTATAGATTTTGCATACTTGTTCACTGCAACTAGCCCGATCTTGTTGCCTGCAATCAGGACAATACAGATGAATATTGCAGGCCATCTCTTGCAGGCTATTTTACTAATTCCTTATCATTAAGTATGATCATTTTGATGGCAAACAAGCCTGTAGCATAATAACGCTATTGCAAAAATAAATAAATAAATAATTGACTACTCCAAGTTGTTAGTGATAGACTCGGAGCTTTAGTAGGAGGAATAGTGACACAATTATTTACTTCGACAAATTTTATATACAATTTGTTGAGAAGACAGATTTTGAGTGATGGAAAATAAAAATTATATTAATAATGGATTTTAGATTGTCTCTTATTCAAAAGCATTTGCATTAGCTCATGAAAAAACTTCTGTCTATTTTAGTATAAAAATCTATTTTTTCCATTTTATCTAATCATTTTTCAAAATATCCACATCAAATAATCTATTCTAAACTCTATTTCATTAAAATATCAAATTTTCTTAATTTTTTTTAATTGCTTCTCTTTCTTCACACACCATAACCACCATCCATTATCTTCCTTGAAGAAAAGCAAAAGAAATAATAAAAAACTAAAATGCACAGCAACAATACTTGTATTATATGTTTGCACAAATACCGTATTTTGCACAATGAACGCATAAGCTTATGTGAATGATTTTTGAGGTTGGGTAGGCAAATGCTCACAACTACTCATTTTAGCAAGTTGTGAAAAGAAAAATTGTCTAGCAAAGTTGAGGCCAGCGAATGGCAAAAAAAAAAAAAAAGTTGTTCTATTTTATACTAAAACAAAGATACTCACCCATCAAATAAAAAAATATAAAGAAAATACTCCAATAATAATTAAAATAATCATATAAATTAAGATACTACAACTCATTTTGCTATTGTTTAAGTGCTAATTTTGCAGCAAATTTATCAACAGAACTAAAACATTTCAATAGTTAATTATATCTCAAGTGTTTCTGTTTAGGATTAAAATCTTTAAAGTATACAAGAAGATTGAATTAGAGGAATATCATCTGTAATTTATTAATACATGTTTGTATGAATAAATAAATAATTGATGTTTCACTAGGAAAGTGTAATCATGTAACAACAAAGAAACAAGCACAACAAAACAGAAATGAATGATTAATAAAGCTCTAGGCCAAGGAGAAGGGAGGAAAATGCAAGATGCAACTCATACTTGGTAAAAAAGAAAATGAGAAACTAAAAACAGAAAAAGTAAATGAAAGGGAAGAAGAGACAAGAAAAAAAAATACCCTGTACTCAGCTGGAGCAGCTCCACAATTCACATCACATGAACAGTCCCAATCGTTCCCACCCAGCTGATGGAGGAGTGGAGACTAATGAAAATGAAGATAACTTTTATCCATCCATCAATCCATCCGGACAAAGTACGAAACTTTCGTGTGAGCACAAGTGTTTGACAGCACAAGCAAGCGCGTGGGGCGAGACAATGACCTCAAAGTTGGTAAACACAAATAATGTTACAATTATGTCATGCATGAACAATGAACAATTAATGTTAGTACTTAGTGCCACAATATATATATATATATATATATATACACGGCGAAATTGCACTTTTAGTCCCTACGTTTTAAATCGATTCTCGATTTAGTTTCTAAATTGATTTCACTCCTAGGTCAGTCCCTGATTTTAAAAAATCATTTTTATTTTGATCCCTACCGTCAACTCAGAAACAGAAAATGCATACATGGCAAACGAAATACACTGTTTGCATATTAGATACTGACGTGGCTAATAAAATAAAATAAAAAACCACCTCAACATGCCATGTCATCGTCTAATTTTTAAAAAAAATTATCAATTTGAAAAAAAATTAAACATACATAAAAACAAAATTAAAAACATAAAAATACATAGTTTTAGATTTGAACATGAATACACAAGAGCTCAAGAACATGAAACCAGATCACAAGAACTCAAGAACACAAAATTCCTGGGCATTCAACATCTTTCCCAACAAATTTCACCAAACACTAAAAAAATTCACATCTAAAAAGCCAATGCCTAAGATTTTCATCACAACATTTTCTTTCCACCAAAACCAGAAATTTTCTAATGAAACAAACACACACAAACCCAGCTCACAATAACAACAAACCCAACCAACCTCATAAATTTTCCTTAAACAATCATCAACATTTTCCCCAGAAAATCAAGATTTTCTTTCAAAACAGACACTAAAATAACGCACATTTAATGAACCGATGCTTAAAATGCATACAAAATCCCTATCCTCCACCAAAACCTCCAACAATTCAAACCCATAAACCAAGAAAAATCATCAAATCCACATGGGGAAAAAAAAAAAAAAAAACCCAGAAATTTAAAATAAACACAGCAACAAGTGAACAGTTCAAAAACCCACCGATCAAGCCACCGATACTGCAATCCAAAACTCACATGAACAAATTAGACCACCAATCAAAAACAATAGCAGTGACACCCTCGGCTCGCGAAGAGAACGTGTACATTGCGAAGCTTGCCGAGCAAGCCCAGCGGTGCAAGGAGTGGTGGAGTTCATGGAGAAGGTCTCAGCAGTGGTGGAGAGTGAGGAGCCCACCGTTGAGGAGCGAAACCTTCTCTCCATGGCGTACAAGAACGTGATTGACACGGGGCGAGCCTCGTGGCACATCATCTCCTCGATCAAGTAGAAGGAGGAGAGCCGCGACAACGAGGACCACGTGTCCATGATCCGAGACTACAAATCCAAGATCAAGTCAGAGCTCTCCCACATCTGCGACGAAATCCTCAAAGCTCCTTGACACCAAACTCATCCCCTTCGCCACCACCAGCGACTCCAAGGTCTTATACCTCAAGATAAAGGGCAAGTGAGCTCCGACCATGGACAATGGAGAGTGAGAAATTCTATCCATTGAGCATGAAAAGAGTGAGAGAATTTGAGATTATTTTTTCAGTGTAGGGATTTTTTTTAAAGCTGATAAGGTTAAAGAAAAATAAAAAAGAATTAAAAAGATAATGATTTTTGATTTTTTAAGAAATGATTTTAGTTTAAATTAGATTTAAGGTTTTTTTTTTAAAAAAAATGATTGACTTTTTTTAATTTTTTGAGTTGGCTTTTTTTATTAATTTAAATGCTAATGTGGCATTTAAAAAATGCTAAGTATAATTTTTTATTATTATTTTATTAGCTACGTCAGCAAACAGTGCATTTCCTTTGCCACATATGCATTTTCTGTTACTAGGTTGACAGTAGGGACCAAAATAAAAACGATTTTCTGAAATCAGTGACTGACCTAGGCATGGCATGTACTGCTCTGGCTTATAAGAGGTAAACGAACGTTATAGGCATGGCATGTCATCATTGTCATATGGGTAGGGGTGACAAAATCTAATAAAACCCATGAATCCAACCAGGGACGGAGCTATTGTTGGACGTGGGGGGACAGTGGCCCTCCAAATTGTTTTTAAAAAATTTAGGAAAAAAAAAAAAGACACCCTAAACCCAACGGCAAGACACATATAGCAGGGAAAAAGAAGGGGATTTCTAAGCCACTTGAAAAAAAAATTAAAGAAAATAAAACCTAACTTAAAGAAAAACGTAAAAGTCCTCAAACTAAGGAGTTGGGCAAAGCAGAGGCTGACTAGCACACCACAATTGACGCCACCAGCCACCACCAGTCCACCGCAGCACCACCCAAACCTAGTAATTTTTTTGGATGAGAATATTGTATCCCTCTCATATTCCCTAATGCTTGTTTGATAAACTTAGATTGTGGTTTGTGAATAAAATTTAAAGAGAGGCAAAGATGAGAGACAGAAGAGAGTCAAGAGACTAGAAGACACTAGAGAGAGAGTGAAAGAGAGAGATAACAAAATTTAATAAAAATGCTGTCTAGTGACTCTAGTCCTCTCTTTTGATAATCAAAAAGCTAAACAGGCAATACCTAATGCTCAGCAATTCAACACGTCAACACCTAATGCCAAGCAATTCAACACGTTAACACCTAATGCCCAACAACCCATGTGATGTGTTTTGTTCATTTAATGTAGTGCTTTTCTTTTGTCTATTAGTGTTTATGTATATTAGTTTAGTATCTTTTAAAAAATTAAAGAGATGTCTTTTTGGTAAATAATTAAAGAAATTATTTGTAACTTTAAAATTTATTGGTTAATTGTTGAGTGCTTGTGTGCAAAGTGCTTGTCTATTGTGTATAATGATGGTAGATTATTAACCATATAATGACATGATAATTTTAAGTTATATTCCATTTGTAGATTATGAAAAAGTCAACTACCATATTTGATTTTTTCAAAAGAAAAGTTTCAAGTGATTTAGAAGCTAATACTAGTAGTACAACACTGTATTGTAATATCTTAAAAACAATAATTTTGTGTATTTTTTTTTTTATTGATGGTTTATTAAATGAATGTTTATTGGGAGTTTCAAAAAAAAAAATTGTTTATACTTCTACCCTCCTAACTCCAAGTCTTGACTCCGTCCCTAAATCCAACAGGACTAACTCATTTATAAACAGGCTATGGGTTAAGGTTAAATGAATTCGGGTCATATTCAGGTCGACACGACTGACCCATTTAATAAACAGGTCGTGTTTGTGTTCAACATGTGAACTAATCTAACTTGTTTAGTTTTTAAAGGTATTAGCTTTTATTATTATTATTTTGTTAATATTGCTTAATTTTTTGTTGTAATTATATGTTTATTATACTATATTTACAGATGTAGTTGTATTTTAGTTTTAGATACATGGGAATTGATAATAGGTTATTGTGGTTAAATATGACCAATTAATCAAATGGATTATTAAATAGATCATTTGTATTGACCTTTACATGACTTGTTAATTAAACAAGTTAAATGTGTCATGTCAGGTCAACATGTTTAATAAATAGATCAGGTTAAGGTTGAGGATCTTGACATGTTTGCTAAACAGGTCGGGTTCGGGTCAACTCATATAGCCGAATACTCATGACTTGACACGACGCGAACCCAATCTGCAAACACAAATTGCAACCCTTACATGTGGGACTGAGCTACTACCATACACAATTTCTTTTTGTCATAATTTGAATGAATGAGTAATGGATAATTATTTTCAAATGTACCATCACTTTTAATTTTTTCACCACTTACACAATTTTAATAAAATTATATTCTATATAATAAATATTAGGCCTTGAGGTTGTGGTTGTACCAAATGGATGTCATGTTTAATTGTTAAATAGTTACACAAAATTGCAGCAATATTTTAAATAAAAACAATAAGGCATTGAAGTTGTTGTTGTGCCAAATGGATACCATTTTTTATTGTTAAATAGTTACACAAAATTGCAGCAATATTTTAGATAAAAACAATACATAAGCACAACAGTTTCATTTAGAAAGAATGATGATCTCTCAAAACATGATTAAGAAATTGCAAATGCAAAAACAACAAAAACCAACTTGAATGATGATGTCTCAAAACAACATCCTTAGAAATTTGCAAATGCAAAAACCAACTTTGAGACTTTCTCCCTTTTGGACTATCCTCCTTCATAGCTGAGTAACTTTTTGCACTGTACCAAACTGCATAAAGCTGAAACCTTCATAAAGTATAATATACACTCTTAAATGCAGCAGCCCTCCCACCTGGTGGAACAAGCTAGAAATCCATTAAGTATGTTTGGTAGATTGTAATAAGTACTATAATGTAATAGTTATTCCTATGATTTAACTATTCAGTAGTTTGGTTATGTTTTTATTACAAGAAATAGTCATTCCTTATAAATAGTTATTCTTTAAAATGAAAATTAATTATTCACCTTTGAAAAGGATGCAATAGCTATATCTTAGTAGGAGTATTAATTTCTATAATTAATATATTTTCAAAAAAAACTTTCCATATGCACATAACAATCATGAAAATAAAAAATCATAAAAAATAACTAATTTTTCTTTCAAATTTAAATTTTTTTTTTTTTAGGAAATATGATTATTTGAGTAAAATATTTCCTAAAATATATCTTTTTTTGAGAGAGTTTCAACCTATAGCGTCCGCTCCTGATGGTAGCTCTTTATCATCAAACCAAAACACCTATCGGTTTTTGGTATAAGCGGTGATTGAATCTCAAGTCTCTTATTCAACCATCAGAGGCTTTACTAGTTAAGCTAACTGGAACCGACTTTCTTAAAATATATCTTAAGTTTGATTAAAATGCTTTCATTCCATTATTTTAAGGGTTTGTGGTGGACCTGTTTACAACTGTGGGCTGGGCTACCTCCTTCCACACTATGGCCCAATGGTTCTGGGTAGAAGAGTCAGGACCAGCTTAACTGTAATACACCATAAGCTAGCTTGTGCACAAACTAAAGCCCCTTTGCTAAAATTTTGGTCACATGCCCATGGCAGAGGAAACTGTTACAAAATAGTTACGGTAGGTAGGTGTAATATAACAATGCAGCAATATAAACGCAATATAAACAAGATGATAACAATAAAGAAAAAGGAAATAACACCATTGTGTGATTAATAAAAATGAAAGAAAGAATGATCAATTTGTCATTCTTGGTTATCCTGTGGAGTTAAGTCCAAGAAGGGAACCACTTCTTCAATGTGGGTAACCTCACAGGGAGATCCTACCATGGAAATTACACACTTTTAGAGAATGGGCCAAGATGGCTTATCCTCAAATTCCTTAAACCTTTCTAGAGGGTAGGCTTTTAGAGGGAGAGAAGGGATTAGCCTATCGGTATATGTCTGCTACCATACTCTTGCCTACTCTCTATTCTACTTTATAACTCTCTTTTCCTTCTAAGTTCTCTGCTCTTTTTTTTTTTTTTTTTTACTCTCTTCTTTCGTTGTTTTCTTGTGGTGTTGTTATGATATCCCTTTTCCTCCTTCTCTTGTGTTCTATTTCCTGTGCACAGCGGAGTACCCTTTTATACTGCCTGTCGTAATGGGTTTTTACTATTTTACCCCTTAACCGCTTTTCTCTAGGTGTGGGTGTCCTTCCAGACCACCCACTAGTCTGTCAGCTACCCAATCACCACCACTTACCTATACTGGTCGTGCCACATCCCATAACCAAACAAAGAGCCTTCTTTTGTTTACTTGCTCACCATGGCATTCCTATCCGGATAAGGGTGGGCATTCTCTCTCACTATCTCTCATGGCATGCACCTAGTGATTCAAACTCATCTTTCCCTCTTTTTGGTGGTATGTCATCCTAGTAGGACATTTCCCCCAAAAGAGTTTGAGCGGGAATCCCAAAATAGGCTTCCCCCTTCTCCCCACCGCTAAACCACACCCTCTCTTACTTCTAACCCATGGCCCACCACTCATGTATTGGCTAGGTACAAGTTGGTGGTGCTTAAGCCTTATCGTGCTCCACTTCCATGCATGTCCATGGCTTGTCTGCTATTCATGCATTTGCCATGACCTGAAGGCTCATTTGTACATTCTACTGCTTGTCCTTGACTTCTTGTGGTGTGAATGGGTCTTTGAGCCTTCGTTCTTTATGTCTCACTTCCTTCCTGGGCTGGGCCTTGCTTGATTGTGGGTTTTTCCTTCTCTAATCCATTCTTTGCCCTTTTCGCATTTTTGCTAACACTTTTGCCATGCTATTCTGTCATTCCTGATGTGCTATTGTTTGACCTATGCTTGCTGGGCCTCTTTTGGGCCTGCTATATGCTTTCCCTTTGCTTAATTCCAGTGGCCCGGTATTATCATTGGGCTAGTATTCATACTGTTTTAGGCTACCTTAGCCCATTCCATTGCTTCTGAGCTTCCTTAGCTCATTTCATCCTTTTGGGCATTCTTGGCCCATTCTAATTCTTTATTCCTATGGGCTTTTGCTAAGTCTTTTGGGCTTCCCCAGCTCAATTTACCATATCCTTTACTCTTGGAGTTTATGGGCTTTCCCACCAACCACTTACTCACTAATTCATACTTCGGGCCTCTTTGGCCTATCCTTGATTGCTTTCTATTTCTTATAATGCCCATGGGTTTACTACTTTCTCTAGACCCCTTCGGGCCCGCTAGCTTTCTTTGAGGCCCATTTACTATTTTCTAGACCTATGATCCATTATTCATGTCATTCAGGCTCAATGGTTTTCTTCTTAATTTACTAACTATTTTCTTCCCATATTGTTGGGCTTCTTCCTTCTATTAGGTCTCCTTGCCAAAGTGGGCATCAATAGGGTTCTATTATTATGTTGTCGCCAAACAAATGAATAATAATAAGCATTACATTACAGCGTCTTGTATTTCTTGTAATACCTATTCCAATTCCTAAGTAATTACCGTTACAATCTACCAAACATACCCATAAAAATCTTCCCAAAATTCCAAAATTCATTTCCTATCATCCTAATCAAGTCTTCAAGGGTATTATACTATTTTGATATATTTTCTTGGTCAAACCCATATAAATTATCGTGATTCTTAAAGTTATAACTAAGTTCATATTTTAGCTAATATACCAATCTCATATCCAATATTAATAATAATGAGAGTAATTAAGAGTTCAGTTTTTAATTTTTATGATATGTGTCAATTTAGTCTCTAACATTTCAAATGTGTCAGTTTAGTCCCTAACATTTTTGTATTATATCGAAATAGTTCCTACTGTTAAGAGATTGATGAAAACAAAAGTTGGCCTAACTAACATGATATTAAAATATTATTTTAATACACATGCCATGAGAGACCGCCAAGAGAAAAAATGTCCCGGGGACGGAGTCAGGACTTAGAATTAAAAGCGATGGAGGTATAAATAAATAAATAAATAAATCATTACAAAATTTCAAATAAGTATCCATTTAATATTAACAATTGGTTGATCAGACTTAACTTTTTTCTTAGGTTTGTTATTGGTAATTTTTGTTGTCGAGCTAATTTTTTTGGGTTTGTTAATTTGTTTTAAAATTTAGATCAATGAATATTTTGTTTATGACTTTTAAAAGTATTAATGATATTGTTAAGGGGACTAAGTATAATTTTATTGAATCAAATTGCTAAAATTAATATATATATATATATATAATTGTATTTTTTTTATTTGGTGGGGCCATTACCACACTAAGTCGTTGTTGCTATTATTTCAGCTCCATCTCCATGGTTTCGTTAACAAAGAGATCATACTGATTTTGTGTTCGATGGGGTTTGGTTCCCTATAGTCTGAAACATTTTAGTTATCTATATTATTAATAAGAGGATTTTCCTATTTCGTCTTCAATTTTTGGCTTACCAAAATACCCTCATACAAATTCTGAAATAACATACCCTTTAGTTTAATTTTTTTTCCTACAAAAAAGCAAAAAATGTTAAAACAATAATACTATCTCACATACAAAAGGAAAAAAAGAAAAAAAAAAAGGTTATTCTCATCACCCATTTATATTCAAATGTCTGATTCCTATCTATATTTGTTATCTATTGGAATTCAAATACTTCAATTATCTTTATAAAAATATACAAAATTACTTCTTCCAAAAAATGTTAAAAGAGTAATACTATCTCACGTATAAAATGGGGAAAAAAAAAAACTGTTATTCTCACCACCAATTTGTATTCAAATGTCTGATTCCTATCTATATTTGTTATCTATTTGAATTCAAATACTCCAATTATCTTTATAAAAAAAAATATGAAATTGCTTCAACTTTTTACAATTCTCTATCTCATTTTTAAACATTATTCCACATTGCCTTACCTCTTTCTTTAAAATATATATATATATATATATAAACAACGTTATTTATATATCACTTTTAAACATTATAGAGTCTTATATATATTGTGGGGCCCGTGGGCCTGATGGCCTCAGCCCATCGGATAGCAGGCCCAAGGCCCATGCCGAGGAATACTGACTATTCAAGGCTAAATTGTGGAAAGCCTCTTTTCCCAATCCACGCCGAGGACCTCCTCATCCTCGGCCTGACAAGGGTGATTTTCGGAAAAGACTAGGCCCAAAGTAAGCTGTCACCCTCACTTTTAATGCATTCACCTAACCCCCCTGGCCGCATTAATGGGGATATAACCCCTTAGCAGGGCAACGTTGATCAGAGTGAACCACTCGAGTACTGACAAGGCCTCTGATGGGACGGACGGCCAGAAGAGAGGCAAATGAATGATCAACAGATGGAATAAGGAGATAGGAAGATGAAAACTATATAAGGAAAGCAAGTAAAGTAAAAAGAAGAGGAGGAAAAAAGAAAAGAAAAAGGCTTCCTCAGCCATGGGCCGAGGAGCATCCTCCCAGTTGTATAGAAACTCTAAGTATCTTTTTATAAATAAAAGTTCATGCTTGATGAACGACGGCCAGCGCCTAAACCTTTAACCGACTCTCTATAAATTTATTGTTTGGGCTTGTTGGGCTGAAAACTCATCCAAACTCAGAGTCAATCCAAACTGAGTCCCTACAATTGGCGCCGTCTATGGGAAGGATTAGGGTGCTGGCCGGCGCACCAGGCGAGTGTTCTAAGTATTCATTTTACAGTAGGTTGAAAAAAAAAATAGAAGATTTGACAGCGAAAAGAGAAATCTTGATATTATTATTTCATAAATAGAAAGAGTACAAATTACAATCAGAGGCTCAGGCAGGCATGTTTTACAAACAAATTTACAAGCTAATCCTACCAGCTATTTCTATAATCAGAGGCCCAGGTGGAGCCGCCCTAAGAAAAAACTAGCCGGTGGGAAGTGTCAAGCCGTCCCTTTATTGGTATAAAGAGAATGGGAGAGCTTGACAAAAGGCAGAGAAGGGGGAGGGCCATCATGTTTCCAGGCTGCCAACAACTCCCTTCTCGGCCAGGCAGAGCTGAAACAAAGAGAGGAGCAGATGCAGGGGCTCCGGGATACCTTCCCCCATGATGTTCCCTTGATTCTCTCCAATTCTCACGAGTGTTGGCCGTTGGAGACGGCAACACTCGAGCACCGCCCATGAGGTGAATTCACACGTCTTCCTCGTCGGGGGTGCGCTCCGAGGAAAGACTTTAGGTGCTCTAACAACATCCCTCCGGGCCACCTTGTAGGGCACCATCGGGGTTACGCCTAGATTCTGCCGCACCGAAAGCCCAGTGGAGGCTGCAGCCATACCGGCTTTTGCCAGTTCGAGTCACAATTCCGGCGGGGTTGTTAAAAGGGCTTGGGAAGTTGGAAGAATGTGTTCTGTTTTTCTGTTTGTATTGAAAGGTCCATGGGTTGTGGAGAAACCATCTCGCCACCTTTTATAGGGGGTGGGGGTTGGTGAGAATTAATTCATGCAGAGTTCGAAAAGAGAATTATCAGCTGGGCTAATAATGAAGCTACCAATTTCCAAGGAGGCCGTAGACCGTTGGACTCGTGTTAATTTATGAGGACATTAATGAAGGCGCGTTTCGCGCACCGAAGCGTCAAGCGCGGAACACGAATAGACAAAGGGCGCTTCATAAATGAAAAAGATGGGGCATCGAGCTGGAGGCGAGGTCAACGCCACGTGTAAAGATCATAATCCGACCCAAGGAGGAATCGTCTCCAGTAAAGCGATCCGAGGACAAACCTCTACTTACAGAAAAATAGAAGTGGTAGACAGAACTAAGGTATTGTATGGTCCGAGGACCCAAGCCTATGGTAAAACTATACACACCATTATACCTGGGTACTAGACAGAACCAAGGTATTGCATGGTCCTCAGACCCAAACCTATGGGAAAACTAGATACTTACAAAAAAATAGAAGTGGTAGACAGAACCAAGGTATTGTATGGTCCTCGGACCCAAGCCTATGGTAAAACTATACACACCATTATACTTGGGTACTAGACAAAACCAAGGTATTGCATGGTCCTCGGACCCAAACCTATGGGGAAACTAGATACTTACAGAAAAATAGAAGTGGTAGACAGAACCAAGGTATTGCATGGTCCTCGGACCCAAGCCTATGGTAAAACTATACACACCATTATACCTGGGTACTAGACAGAACCAAGGTATTGCATGATCCTCGGACCCAAACCTATGGGGAAACTAGATACTTACAGAAAAATAAAAGTGGTAGACAGAACCAAGGTATTGCATGGTCCTCGAACCCAAACCTATGGAGAAACTAGATACTTACAGAAAAATAGAAGTGGTAGACAGAACCAAGGTATTGCATGGTCCTCGGACCCAAGCCTATGATAAAACTATACACACCATTATACCTGGGTACTAAACAGAACCAAGGTATTGCATAGTCCTCGGACCCAAACCTATGGAGAAACTAGATACTTATAGAAAAATAGAAGTGGTAGACAGAACCAAGGTATTGCATGGTCCTAGGACCCAAGCCTATGGTAAAACTATACACACCATTATACCTGGGTACTAGACAGAACCAAGGTATTGCATGGTCCTCGGACCCAAACCTATGGGGAAACTAGATACTTACAGAAAAATAGAAGTGATAGACAGAACCAAGGTATTGCATGGTCCTCGGACCCAAGCCTATGGTAAAACTATACACACCATTATACTAGACAGAACCAAGGTATTGCATGGTCCTCGGACCCAAACCTATGGGGAAACTAGATACTTACAGAAAAATAGAAGTGGTAGACAAAACCAAGGTATTGCATGGTCCTCGGACCCAAGCCTGTGGTAAAACTATACACACCATTATACCTGAGTACTAGACAGAACCAAGGTATTGCATGGTTCTCGGACCCAAACCTATGGAAAACTAGATACTTATAGAAAAATGGAAGTACTAGACAGAACCAAGTTATTGCATGGTCCTCGGACCCAAACCTATGGAAAACTAGATACTTATAGAAAAATAGAAGTACTAGGCATAACCAAGGTATTGCATGGTCCTCGGACTCGAACCCATGGAGAAAATAACTATCTGAAGAAAAACCAAAGCGTTACTTAGAGTCAAGCTATAATACGGTCTTTAGATTTATATTTGAAGGATAACAGATGGTTTCATGAGGCTAACTCCATAATAGAATACGAATATTGAGCAGAATATAATAGTAAAGCAAACAAAAGAAAATATCATTAGTTGGAAGCGAAGTATTAAGTATTCAATTCAAACGGAAAGTATACAACTCCCTTACAACGCCACTGAGGCAAGAAACAAAATGAGATAAAAGAGAAGATAAAAGAGAAAATAAACAAATTTATCCTATGTCGTATACTAGTCTCCTTAACTTAGTAGGCAGATTAAGTCAATAAGTAAATCAAAAGGCGTTGGCCAAGGCCTAAGGGCTTGGTCTCGAAAGGTCCGCCGGAGGACTTGCCACGTCTTGTGGTATTCCCTGACCCTCGGTTATAACTTCCCCCAATGCTCTCTGGGGCTCAACCTCCTCGGATGGTTGGTCAGTTAACGGTGTATCCTCGGCGGTCTTATCGTGACTCTCAACCGCTGGTAATGAAGACCCCTCTTCGGGAGCAACAGGTGCAACCTCGTGAATGGCAATAGGGTAATATACCCTGTCCTCCCTCCTAAGATCAGATGAGACATTAACCCCTGCTTGGTTGAGGGCTTCATGCCAGGTCTGAGAACAGTAATGCCTGCACACTGCAGGAACTTGAGCCCGAAGGGTGGCTTCAGTCGTAGCCACCCCATCTGCGAAAGCATTCTCCTCTGCCTGTTCTACAGAGCGCTCAGCGTCTATTTTTGCAAATACCGCCTCGTCTTTGGCTCTCACAGCCTCTTCCCTAGCATACTCGGCAACAACTTTCTCATGGATTGCCGCGGTCAACTTTCCCTTCATATAGGTAATGTTCTTTTTGGCAGTCTGTAATTGACCCTCAACGTCTTGCAAGTGATTAGTTTGATCCTCAGCTTGCTTCCTGGCCACGGCTAGGTCGAAGACAGCAGTATCCCTGGCCTTCGTCATCTCTTCCAGATCCTCGGTCGCCTTTTTTAGGTCGGCCTCAGATCTCTTGAGAGTATTGGCAGCCTCCAAGAACTTGTCACGCTCTTGCACTAAGGCATTGCTATAGTCATCGACCTCCTCGCCTAACCTGAAAAGGACCTGGATAGCCTGCCAATAAAAACAAGTAACTCTGTAAAGAGAAAGGAAGGTATTAAGTGACAAACTTTGAATAAAGTGAATAGGTGCCAAAGGACCTACCATTCCTAGATACTTCTTAAGGTCGAGGACAACCTCTACCCCAATCATATTTCTTAGCTCGGCCATGTCAGTGGGAAGAAGAAGAGATTTCTCCAGGGCCTCAGCTACAAGAGCCCCCTCGGCTCCTTGAGATTCCAGCATCGACGCGTTATCCATCAGAGGCTGATCATGGAGCATGGCAGCGGGCAGCCAGGCTTGAGCCTCGGACTGCTGGATGGCCTTCTTACTCTTTCGTTGATCACCGAGCTTCAGTTGCTTCAAAGGCCTGCGAAACCTACCCTCCTCGGGCGGGGAATGGGATTTGCTCCCATCCATTGGCTCCTTACCCTTGGAAAGTCTCTTCCTTTTCGGGTCATGAGACTCGGTCTGAGGGTCTGTTACTGTGGGAGCAGAAGACGACCTGGTTTGCACAGTTAAAATCTGGGGCGGAGGTGCTGGGGGCTGGGGCTATGACTCTTCTGGTACACCTTTCTTGGAACCGCCTTCGAGCAGGTCAAGAAGATTGGTTTGGGGCTGTCTTTTTAAACCCATCTCAGTCGGAGTACCAACTCTTAGGGACTGGAGATCAGCTTTGGACAAATGAGGGTCTCCTAGATCACCAGAGGGATCCTCGGACTGATAAGCTAGGTTGAACACGCTATATTCGTCCTCAGAAGAACTCAGTTCAACCACCTCCCTTGCCTTCTTAGATAATCCTTCCTCGGCCATCGTTACTTGCTGGGATGAGGAGGGACCTGCTAGCGGAATGCCTTTAGGTATATAAGACCCTTCAGTAAATGCAAAACCGTCTTCCACCACAGTGATTTGCGTAAGCCGAGGGTTGCGAGCTCTAATTACGTGCTTCGGGACTGGGAATGATTTCTGAGCTGGGTCGCATCCGAGGATGTGATGAGCAGCTCTGACCTGGTTATCAGTTTCGTTTAGAAAAAGATCCGACCTAAGAACAGTCTCCAAATCCGCTTTGTTAACCAGATGGAAATGACGTGCAAAGGCGTGCGGATCTGTGACAAGAAAAGTAAAACTCCTATGGTTAATCAACCAAATCAGATATACAGTTATAAAACTTGAAAATACTGAAACCTAGATTGTCTGTTACTTCGGATACCCTACCTGGCTCCCCCTCTACTGTTGGACAATGAAAACCGTTGTGCCACTCTCCCGACACTATGAGGAAATCTTGGGTTAAACCCTTATTGGAATCAGGAAGACACTGGATAAGACGAACCCTATCGTCCCTTGTCTTCATATAGTACGTCTTACCCCTCAGGTGATGAAGGTTGTAACACCTGTTCACATCATGGTGAGTCAGTCTCAGCCTCATTTTCTCATTCAGGGTATCTACACACCCTAATATCCTAAATACGTTCACGGCACACTGAGTAGGAGCCAAGCGGAAATGCCTAAGGTAATTGAGAGTTACTGGACTCATAGGGATTCTCATCCCTCTTTCTACGAAAGCTACTATTGGGATCACAACTTCACCCTCTCTCCTCTTAAGGTACCACTCCCCTTCTTCATAGTACTTCAAACTCACATTATTGGGTATTCCATAGTCGACAATGAATTTGTTCATCATCTCGTCGGACTCAACCAACTTCTTAAACTTACCCATTCCCCAAAGACGACTAAAAGTTCTAAAAGAAGAAAAGGGGGAGTAAAATCAAGGAAATTTGGGGTCGCTAGAAAAAGAAGACTTACAGAAGTATGGCGATTCTCTTCAGGAAGAGTGCAAGTTGAACTAGACTTAAGTCATACGCATCAATGGTTGTAAGCGCGAAAATGAGGAAACCAGACGTTTTAAACAGGTACTTATACTCCCCCTTAGGTTCCCCAAATGTAACTGTCTGCCCATAAAAGCAGGAGATCCCCACCGAATAATTACCATCACACCGTTGAGAGTGGGAAACGTGGTGCCGCCAAAATTTAATGTAGGCACCCATTAAGTCTTGAAACGCTAAAAATGCGCATCGAGCAGTCAAAAAGCCGCCAGCATTAACACGAACCGAAGTGGGGCGACTCGTCTAGAGGGCCCGCAGGTATCAAAACCCTCCTCCCCGTCCGAGGGAACGTGCAGCAGGGTTTTGAGGGGCTATTGTGGGGCCCGTGGGCCTGATGGCCTCGGCCCATCGGATAGCAGGCCCAAGGCCCATGCCGAGGAACACTGACTATTCAAGGCTAAATTGGGGAAAGCCTCTTTTCCCAATCCACGCCAAGGACCTCCTCATCCTCGGCCTGACAAGGGTGATTTTCGGGAAAGACCAGGCCCAAAGTAAGCTGTCACCCTCGCATTTAATGCATTCACCTAACCCCCCCTGGCCGCATTAATGGGGATATAACCCCTTAGCAAGGCAACGTTGATCAGAGTGAACCACTCGAGTACTGATAAGGCCTCTGATGGGACGGACGGCCAGAAGAGAGGCAAATGAATGATCAACAGATGGAATAAGGAGATAGGAAGATGAAAACTATATAAGGAAAGCAAGTAAAGTAAAAAGAAGAGGAGGAAAAAAGAAAAGAAAAAGGCTTCCTCGGCCATGGGCCGAGGAGCATCCTCCCAGTTGTATAGAAACTCTAAGTATCTTTTTATAAATAAAAGTTCATGCTTGATGAACGACGGCCAGCGCCTAAACCTTTAACCCACTCTCTATAAATTTATTGTTTGGGCTTGTTGGGCTGAAAACCCATCCAAACTCAGGGTCAATCCAAACTGAGTCCCTACATATATATATATATATATATATAAGACTCATCAAATGTAATGAGTCTTGTGAAAAATAGTAGGTTGGCCAAAAAGAAGTTTGTATGAGAAAAGAGGAGATCAAAGCAAGTGAGTGAGTTTAATGACAGAATTGACGTTCTTGATGGTAAGGACTAAGTATTTCTTTAACCAGCTTTCATTCCCTAGCACTTTGTTTTCCTTCCTTGCCACAAATTAACTCAATACTAAGGCAAGTCCATTTCTTTAATGTTGTTATAAGTAACATACACCAAAATTCAACACTGGATATTTGGATTGGGGGATTTGAATCTTTGAATATTTTGTTAATTGTTGTGACACCCTCTAATTTTGGAGGGATTAATTAAGTTAACCTAGACTTTCATGCCAAGTTGGGTAGAGATGGTTGTGATGATGGGCAGTCACAGGTGGTGCTAACCCTACGTGGTGGTGCATGGCATTGGTGGCTTAGTTGTTAGTTCCTCGTGTGTGGGCTTGGTGGCTAGAGTGCAAGTCAGGGCTGGGCTGCTGTGATGATTTAATGCTATGTGCAAAGAATTGGGCTAGTGTGAGCTAGCTAAATGCATGGACAAGTGCTAGTGGGCTAATGGTAGTTACTTTGTGTGCTGCATATGGGCATGCTGTGTTAGCTATAGTGTTGATGAGAGACCTTGAGTATGGGCCAACCCTCTCTAAAATGTGTGAGAACAAGTTGTGTGGGCTTCTAGAGGAAGGGCAGAGGCCCTATGGTCTGCTGAGACATGAGTTGTGCATGTTCAACATATGCAGTGGCGGTTACTAAGCAGTTACCAAGCAGTTCCTAGCTTTCTTGATGATCAGACCTGCTGTGTAGGGGTTGGAAACGTGAAGAGCAAGCCAAGATAGCATCAGTTGAAGGTGTCCTAAGTCAAACCACAAGTGACAGATTGTCCAAGACCCAAGCAATAACTGCCATAGCAGTTAATTCAGTGTATTTAACCCTAAGGCTGTTGGGGGTGTCAACAGCAAAGTGTATTTGGCCTTGGGAAAATCCTGTGTAAATTCCCTAGGCTTGTAAAAAGGTTTCTTTTGTACTTGAGATTAAATAATAAAGGTTGGGGGTGGGTTCCTTGTAAATATTGTGTATGCTATGTGTTTAAACGTCCCTATATAATATGTTCTAAGTGTTATTGCAGTGTGTGTGTGTGGTGTTGGCTGATACTAAGTCAGGTACTTAGGGCCATCGCAGGCAGAAAATTTGAGTGAAAAAACTGACCCTATGACACAATATATTAATAGGTGTGGTGTAGTTTTTTTTTTTTTTTTACAATTTTCTAAAAGCAGAACTGCAAACCACACATTTGCAAGATGCAAGTGCGGTTTTGCACCTCTGCCATGGCCAACAGTGCAATGACCACACTTTGCAGTCGATTTTGATCGGTTAATGTGCAGTCAAAACCATTTGTGCACAACCCTACCAAAAGTCGTGTACCCTTAAAATTCCTTTTATTCCTTTTTTCCATTAAAATCTGAATGCGGACAAAGATAAGACAAAAGCTTAATTTATTTGGGCCGCGGAACAATTAGGGGCATCATCTAGTTTTGCGAGGCAAAATCTAGATATTGATTTGCACTGTTCATATTCCGAAATCCGAAATGTATATTATACTCCTATGTTATAAAATTTAACTATTACAAATAAATTTTTGTTAAAAAAATTACAAATAATGGGATGTCAAATGTCTAGCTTATCACTAACTCTTGGTATGATGGACACTAAATAAGTATAAGTGTTTGTGGTGTGTGAGGAGCAAAGGTCAGGTTCTAGTCTCAATGAGAGAATTTCATACACATATACTTAAATTAGATTATAATAGAATTTCTATTTTGTATAAAAAACATGTCTAGCTTATTTATACAGTAAATCTTCACATCCTTCCCAATCCAAATAGTTATTCTTTATTAGAGCATTAGCATCAACACTTGTAAAAATATATCATTTTAACACATCAAAAAACTATTTTATTATTTTAGCACACCATTTTACAATACATCATACATCATGTTTTCTATTCTTCAATTCAATACATTAAAATAATATATACAATACATTAAAATAATATTTAACTAAAAACTCAGCCCAATGCAAAACACAACCTAGGTAACGGTCACCAACCAACAACTACCACCACAACCAGCTGCCACCAAACAACAGCCACCTCCACAACCACCACACAACCACGGCATTCTCCACAACCCAGTGTTAATGTGTATAGTGTTATGGGCTTTAGGCCCACCTAGATTACTTATATAGCACACATGCTTGTACTACATTCTTACTTGTACTGCACACATATGCCTCCTATATAAAGGCTCTCATGTACATTCTTTAATGAGAAAATACAATAATATTGTTTTCAATATTTCTAACATGGTATCAGAGTCACTGCTCTGACCTTTCCTCAGCAATCTTGTCTTTATTGGTGCTATTCCATTCTCATCACTTCCACCGTCACAACAGCTGCTACCATAGCCTTTCACCGTAGAACCTCCGACATCTTCAAGCTGTCTTCCTTGTGTTCCAGACCTGCAGCCACCATCGTCAAGGAGTCCCGCACCACACAGACCACTGCACTTACCATCTTTGTTGTGCATCTTGCTCCGATAAGTATTTTGCAAGTACCACAGTGATCGTCTTGCCCCGATCTACTCAATCGTGGAAGTCTTGCAGTCATCGGAGCTTACATGCACCCTCACACACCGCCCAAAGAAGCTGCGCCTTAGTCACACGCCGGTCTCTGTTCCTGTTGACGTCATCACTGCCACGTCAACCCTAGCTGACACAATCGTCCATTCATTTGCTGACATCACCTGCAACGTTAGCTAACGTCATCTTTGACTAGACCGTTGACACGCGTTGACTTTGATCGTTGACTTTTCTCTAGAGTTGACTTTTGCAGTCCAGGTTCTCCTTACCCTGTTTTTCACGTAGATTTCATTTTTGCATATTTTGCTTCTAAATGAAGAATAAGGATAGGTCTTCTTCTTGTCGTAATAATCATTGCCGATAATCCAGCAAACGTTTTTGCAATTTTTGTAAACGTTTTGGCCACAATATTGAGACTTGCTATCATCACAACAAGTCAGTTATTTCAATTTCTGCTGCTACTATTGCTAACTCTGCGAGTGTCCAACCAATGGCTCCTGTCTCTACACAATCTTTAAGACGCACTTTTACCATGTCCACAAATTACCTTAAAAACATCATCGCTAACGTCATTCATATGGTTGGTAATGCATCTTATTCTTCTTCTCTCTCAGCTTTATCTGGTATGTCTCCTTCATCTTGGCTTATGGATTCTACTTATTGCAATCACATGACACCTCACTCGTCCTTATTTTTTAAACTTAAACATATACCACACTCTTTTAATATTCGCACAGCAAATGGTTCTATAATGTCTGGTCATAATATAGGTTCCGTTTCAACCTTCAACCACTCGGTTCCTGGGGTCTTTAATGTTCTTAACCTTTCTTACAATTTATTTTCTGTTGGACAATTAGCTAAGTTGGGTTATCACATTATCTTTGACTATTCTGGTTGTGTTGTGCAAGATCCAAGGATGGGACAAGAGCTTGGAACCGGTCCCAGAGTTAGGCGTATGTTTCCCGTGTACAACCTTCGTCTTTCACTTGTTGCTCTTGTTTCTGTTGTTGCAGCTGCTGCAGTTTCTTCTATTCCTTCCCTTGCACTTTGGCATGCTCGATTTGGTCATGCATCTTCCTCTCGGGTACAACAATTGGCTTCTAGAGGTTCGTTAGGTTCAATTTCTACAACAAATTTTGATTATGTTTCATATCAGTTAGAAAAACAACTAGGTTTGCCTTTCAATACTAGTGAATCAATATCCACTGATATCTTTGACCTTATTCATTCTGATATTTGGGGGCCTTCTTTTATCTCTAGTATTGGAGGATCTCGATATTTTGTTGTCTTTATTGATGATTACTCTTGCTGTAGCTGGATTTTTCATATGAAACATCATTCTGAATTATTGCAAGTATATTCTAATTTTGCAAAAATGGTTGAAACTCAATTTTCCAAACATTTCAAAATTTTTCGATCTGATATTGCTCTTGAGTACACTAAATATGCTTTCCAAGCTATTTTGCATTCCTTTAGCACTATTCATCAACTAAATTTTCCAGGTAGCTCTCAGCAAAATGGTAGAGCCGAACGAAAATTTCGTCATATTTTTGACACTATTCATGCTCTCCTTCTCTTTGTCAAAGTTCTTGCTCCTTTTTGGGGCAAAGCTACTTTTCATGTTGTTCATGCTATTAATCGCATTCTAAGTCTTATTATCCAAAAATCAAACTCCATATGAGCGTCTTTTTGGGTCACCTCTAGACTATCACCACCTTTGCTCCTTTGGTTTTGCTTGTTTCGTTCTTCTTTAGCCACATAAGCATAACAAACTTGAGCCTCAGTCAAGGTTTTGTTGTTTTCTTGGCTATGGCGAAACTTAAAAGGGGTATCAGTGTTATGATCCTGTTTCTCATCATCTTCGTATCTCCCGCAATGTTGTCTTTTGGGAACATCGCTCCTTTGTTGAGCTCTCTCACTTCCGTACCTCCCTATCTTCCTCCTCTGTCTTAGATCTTTTTTCAGATGAGGCACATATTCCTTCTGTAGCTACTCCTGATCCTCCTGTAACTGCTCATATTCTCCTATAGACTTCTCTGTCCAACCACCAGATATCCTTGATCCCTTTCCTAGTTCACCCTTTAATGA
The DNA here is from genome assembly GCF_002906115.3 of Quercus suber. Classification (NCBI taxonomy): domain Eukaryota; kingdom Viridiplantae; phylum Streptophyta; class Magnoliopsida; order Fagales; family Fagaceae; genus Quercus; species Quercus suber. The sequence continues at coordinate 399,374 of NW_027069937.1, read as the reverse complement.
ACAGGTCGAAGATGAACAGGTCAAAGACAAGCTACCCAACCCTGAGCTTAGGTCCCCTATTCCTACTCCACCTAAAGATCTTGCACAAGACATTCCACCTTGTCACTCAACTCGAGTAAGGTCCATTCCTACACATTTAATTGACTATCATTGCTACACTGCCCTTGCTACACTACACGAGCCTCACACCTATCATGAGGCTTCCACTGACACTTTATGGCAGATTGTAATGAAAGAGGAACTTGATGCATTATCTAAAAACTATACTTGGGATTTGGTGACTCTCTCTCCTAGAAAATTTGTGGTTGGTTGTAAGTGGATCTACAAGATTAAGACTCGCACTGATGGGTCCATTGAGCACTGAAAAGCTCTTCTTGTTGCAAAAGGTTTTACACAGGAGTATGGGATTGATTATGAAGAGACCTTTGCTTTGGTTGCTCGTATCTCATCTATTCGTGCCCTCATAGTTGTTGCTGCTACTAGTTAATGGGACATTTTTCAAATGAATGTCAAAAATGCATTCCTTAATAGAGATTTAAGTGAAGAAGTTTATATGCAACCTCCTTCTAGTCTCTCTGTTGAATCAAACAAGGTTTGTCACCTTCGACGTGTACTTTATGGCCTTAAACAAGCTCCACGAGCTTGGTTTGCCAAATTCAACTCTACCATCTCTCGCTTGGGCTACATGGCCAGTCATTATGATTCTGCCTTATTTCTCCGTCGTATTGCAAAGGCACTATTTTACTTTTCCTGTATATGGATGATATGATCATAACTGGTGATGACCTGAAGGATTTTCTTAGTCGGTAGTTTGAGATGAAAGATCTTGAACATCTCAGCTATTTCTTGGGTCTTGAAATCACTCATTCTACAGATGGACTTACTGATAGCAAGACTGTTGACACTCCAGTTGAGCTTAATGCGTATCTGACTCCCTCAAAAGGGAAACCATTGTCTAATCTCTCTATTTACAAACACTTGATTAGCAGCCTAGTTTATCTCACTATCACTCATCCAGACATTTCCTATGTTGTTCACCAGGTGAGCCAGTATCTGTCTGTTCTATGATCGACTCACTATGCTAATGTTCTGCACATTCTTCTATACCTGAAGGGCACTCTCTTCCATGGTCTTTTCTACTCTACTCAATCTCCTCTTGTACTCCGTGCATTTTCTGATGCTAATTGAGTAGGAAATCTCACTGATCGCAGGTCCACCACTGGTTATTGCTTTCTTCTTGGTTCTTCTCTGATTTCTAAGCAAAACAAGAAACAAACTCATGTGGCTTGCTCCAATACTGAAGTAGAATATCGTGTCATTGTTGATACCACATCTAAGCTCCTTTGGCTACGATAGCTTCTCAAAAACTTAGGTGTGTCCACATCCTCTGCTACTCCTCTTTATTATGACAACTAGAGTGCCATTTATATTGCTCATAATGATGTCTTTCATGAACGGATTAAACACATTGAAATCGATTGTCATTTTATCCGTTATCATCTTGTCTATAATGCTCTCAAGCTCTTCTCAGTCTCCTCCAAAGATCAACTTGCAAATATCTTCACCAAGTCACATCCTAAAAGATGCATTCATAATTTGGTTGACAACCTTAAGTTGGTCTCACACCCACATTGAGTTTGAGGGGGGTTGTTAACGTGTATAGTGTTGTGGGCTTTAGGCCTACCTAAATTACTTGTATAGCACACATACTTGTACTACACTCTTACTTGTACTGCACGCATATGCATCCTATATAAAGGCTCTCATGTACATTCTTTAATGAGGAAATACAATACTATTGATTTTAGTATTTCTAACACCCAGAAAACAACTCAAAACAAACCCAAATGCAAAAACCCACATATAGCAACATCCAAACCAACATTCACAACCACAATTGGAACCACCAAGACCACCAATATTAGCCACCGCACCCCAATCAAAATCAACCCATAACCACCAAAATAACACAAAACAACAACCCAAAAAAACCATCACCACAAAAACCATCAACCTAGCACATTCACTTCTTAAAACCTATCCAAAAAAACAAAACAAAAAACCCCCCCAACAAACCAATAACTCACTAATCAATAGAGAGAGAGAGAGAGAGAGAGAGAGAGAGAGAGATCTAATAGCATAGGTTTTGCTTGGCGAGTTGGAGGCATGGCAAGGTGGCTGGCAAGCCAGAGGTGGCGAGGTGGCCGTGTGGTGAGCCTGAGAGTGTAATTGTGAAAGGAAGAGAGAGAGAGGGTAAGAGAATGAGAAGCTGAGTGAAAGATGTACAGGACAGAGAGAGATGAAAAATGTGTGAAAGGAGAGAGAAAAAGAACAATTTTTTTTTTTTAGCATTTGTGTCAATATCATTTCAAATTTGGAACGGTACTGTTCATCAATGCTAAATTTTTTAGCATTTAGAACATCTAATGTGAGAGATTTTTTAGTGTTTGGTGTGCACACTTAATGCCAGTGCTCTTAAAGCATTCCTGGATGGGAATTGCCAAATAAAAAATAAATAAATAAAATCTATTTTACATCACTAAAAACCATGTTATCTATTTTACCCACCCACTTCTAAAAACATCCCACATCCTATTTTTTATTTTGCCTTATAAGCATATTAAAATAATCATTTTTTTTTCTTTCCTAATCCATAAACAAGCAATAACCACTGCCACAAAACCCAATATCTCACACAAACTTGTAACCCACAAAATGCAACAACCAACCCACAAAAACCAAGCAACCATTGCCACTGCAATCAATGCAAACCTACCATCGCCCAAATTGGTTTGTACTATTGTCGTAACAAGCCAATTTTTTATGAACCCACCCCACGCCACTGCAACCCATGCCACCCAAATCAATTTGCAAATCCACTGCACTCTGGCTTGCAAACCCATCCAAAGCCCCAGTTGCGCTACCAGAAGCCCTTGACCTTGCATGACGCATAGCCCCATCTCCTCCATTGTTGGACACAAAAGATTTTTCTATGTTGATGTAATTGGATTAGAGAGAAACAGTGCAAGAGAGAGAGTGATGAATAAAATAAGAAAGGAAAAGATTTGCATGTGCTATAGTGATTATCTAGTTTTAGATGTTATAGTATGTAGTATGTGATAAAGATTTGAACAGTGATGAAGTACCAAATGAGGGGGTAATTTTGTGTGAATTTGTGTATTTAGCACTCTATTTTGCATTTTAAACGCCTCTTTAAAATGTAAGTAAATTATATAATTGATTTTTTTAGTTTGAGATGAATCAAAATTAAATCCTAAATGTTAAAAAGTTTTTACATTTAAATAAGAATCGATACAAATTTAAATTACTTAATTCATACTCTCAATGAATCTTTATTAATTAAAAACACTTCAAATTAGTTTGAGTCGATTTTCAGAAAGGCCAATAAATTAAGCCTAGCAACCCAAGTTCAAAATAAGAGGGAGTCTAGGCTATCTAGCCCACAACTCACTCTAGTATCATCGAGGCTAATGGTGCATAAAAAAAATAAAAAAAATAAAAAAAAAATAAAACTATACAAGTTTTTAAGCTCATAATAAAGACAAAGAAAATATTCATTTAATGTTAAATAAATTATACAAATAATTGCCTTCAATGCTACATAACAAGTGGGGAGATTCAGGGAGGTGATAAAGAAGAGAGAGTGGGCACTACTTGTTCCACCACACAGACAAGCACTATTCTTTAGGCTACTGTATTTTCCCTAAGTCACAGTAGTAATGCATTTTACGATTCACGTACTTAGGTTCAAGACCTGAGAGACTTTTTGAGAGTGGAGAGTTCAATTGAATGCCGCCGCACCCCCCACCCCCCCCCCCCCCCCCCCCCGCCTCTCTCTCTCTCTTAGGTCTATGTTTTGGGGATTTAAGTCAGATTAAAAGGCACTTATTATCCATCTCCTCATCAGAAGAATCAAGGCTTTTGGTTGTTGGATTTTAGAGTCTAGACAAAATGGCAACTTTGAGTTTTGTGCTCTTTTTTTTTTTTTTTTTTTTTGAGAATGTTGAGTTTTGTGCTTGGTTGGATAATAGGTTTGGCTGCTTTGATGATTATTTTGGGAAACCTTTGACCAATCTTATGTTATGTTCCAAGCTTTGCTTAAGGGAAACACCCCTCTTAGGAACCTGCTAAATTTGTGGGATGTGATCAGAATGCATTATATAAAACTAGCCTATTTGTTTTAGCTTAGGTTAACCATTCATATTTTGTGGCAAATAGAGCAGCTTTAATTACGGTTTATTTTTGTGTTTGTGGCTAGAACATGGGCCATTGCATGAACCTTTGTTCTAAGCTCACATTGTGAAGCACAAATCTAAGTTCAAGAATAAGCCCAAATACCCTATCCAAAAAAAATAAAAAATAAAAAACAAAAATAAGCCCAAATGGGCCCAATCTTACTCTCCAACCCACACTGCTTCAATTCCCAATATAAAAAATACATGGCTTGGGCCATGTATTAAATAAATGCCGCAAATAGAGATATTAACCCCACAAAGAATTTGGGTTTTGCTTCATGCAAGATGGTAGGATATTCACAAAAGTGTCCACAACATCAGCCCCCGAGACACGTGACGCTTGCAGTACACAAGTGAGTCAATAATTTTCAATCCAAAAAAAAGGCCTAAGAAAATTTTCAAATATTAAATATATGTTTGCACAAACTCTAATCTCGCATTATAAATTCAGATTTTCTAAATTGGTTTTGCACATTACTTTTACGTCTATTGAGTTCTGCTGTTTAAGGGGGTCCAATGAATTCTGTTTAATGATTTTTTAACTTCTTTATCACGCTCCTTCTCTCCTCTTCTTCTCTGTTCTATCCATATATGTCTCTCCCATCTCTGACACTCCAGGTTAGATCAGCGGTAGCTTTAGATCTCGGTGGCTTCGGTGGTTATAGTGGAGGAGCATGTGGTGGCTATATGGGTTTGGGTTTTGATTTGTGGAGGAGCACAACTACTTTGGGTCTGGGTTTTGAGTAGGACGAGCTGGTTGTATGGTTTGGGTTTTAATTTGTGGAGGAGCACGGCTGCTTTGAGATTGGTCGATCTGATTGTTGCGTTGGTTGAGGTTTGGTGACGGTGTCGTCTTGACTGTGGTGGGTCGTCGGTGCTGCTGTTGCCTGTTGGTGGCTCTCTTTGTCTGAGCTGCAACTCGCTCAAGGTGTTGGTAGTTCAGTCAAAGATCATCTTTTGTTTTCTGATTATATCAATGCTTGCTATGTAGACTTGCTAACATACACAGATGGTAGAAGCATTTGGACAAGTGGGAATTAAGTTTGGAAAAAAGAAAAAAAAAAGTCGAGAATATAGTTTTTTTTTTTTTTTTTTTTTTTTACTTTGGCAGAATTGAGTTAATATTTCATTTTATATCTGTAGCTATAGATTTCTTTAAAATTTTATCTTCTACCCATTTTTTATCTTTCAAGTTTCCCCCTTTATCCATTCTTAATTTTTTATCCTTTTTCTTGTGTTCAACTGTGACCCTGTTTAAACATTGTCCCACAGAAATACAGATGAAGGTTTGATTCCTTGGAATGGGTCACGGAAATTTGAAAGTTCAATTTCTTGGTTTTGGTTTGATTCAATTTCACTGTAGTGCTATTGCTAAGTACATGGTTTTTTGTTTGATTTTGTTACATTCTTGTACTTGTTGACAGGAGTTTTGAACATAGGTTCCAAATATTAATTTACACAAAATCCGCTCTTTTTTATCATGTTTTCACTTGGTTTTGTATTTTTTTTTTTTTTTTTTTTTAAGGAGGAGAGAGATGTAAAATTTGAGTTAAAATACTTATTTATCCTTTTTTTTTTTTAACAGAGGTAGGTTACGAGAGACAAACAAAGCTTACCTTAAGTAGGTAAAATGACATTTTTTAAACCACAAGTATGCAAAATGATTTCGAGCTAAATCACATGTGAGTTTACTGCAATTATCCCTTAATCATTTCTATAAAATCTGGGTATTCTAGTCATACATCTTTATTTATTTTATACTTTATGCTTGTCATTGTTTCGTACTCATTAGGGGTGTTTAACATGTCGGGTTGAGGTAAAGGTATTCAGCTAAATGGCTTAACCTGAACACGACCCATTTAATAGTTGCGTCATGACCCTTCAACCCTAACACAACCTGTTAATGAAGCGAGTTGACAAAACATGGCCCACTTAACACGCTTAATAAACGGGTCATATTAAGTTGACACGAATTTGAAACAACCCATTTCAACCCACTTAATATTAAATAGGTTAAGTTGTCACAAATTCAATCAATCCATTTATCCCACTTCAAAAACCTATTTAAAAAGAAAAATTCTGCTTAAAAAAAAATAAAATAAAAAACACCCGATTAACAAACAACAAATTTAATACAAACTCGTAACATCATATTCAAAATACCTATTAAGCATACAATTTGAAAGTTAAAAATAACATCAAACGCTTAAAAATCATCATCCAAGAGTTTAAAATAACATCAAAGAACTTACTAAAATTAAGTCCATAATGTAGTACTATCCATCTAGAAACAAGTTCTTTACATTCCAAAAGAAGCGCATATACTTCAAACCAAATTCAAAATAACATAGTTAAACAAAAACATAACATCCACACTCGACGAATACCAAGTATAAAAAATATAACATAGTTTATGTCTCTCTTATTTCTTTCTAAACTTAAAATATAGGTTGGATGCTGCCTCAAAGCAATTTTTGAGCACATGGCAGCATCTTATTGGGTTTAGTACAAAGGACACTGAACCTAAGTGGAACCTGATTTATAAAAATCTTATTAACTCTCGTGAGGAGAAAGACAAACTGGGAACCCTTCTGCTGGCATAGGCGCTGCTTTGAATTTCATTTTCTCATTGGGGAGTATTGGTTCCCATTGAAACATTTTCACCACGTAATGGAGGAAGACAAGAATAGTCAATCTAGCATACTAATGTCCGGGGCACATTAGTGGTCCTACCCCAAAAGGAACATGTGTGTAAGGAGAAGGTCCATTTCCTTCGAATCTTATGGGATTAAACCTTTCGGGCTCTGAGAAGTATTCAGAGTTATGATGGGAAGAACCCACACTCCAATATAGCTGAAAAATAAGCAAATTTATCAGCAGGATGAGAGTAAAAATAAACAAATAAATTGTCATAGAAGCCTAAGGTTACATCACTTACATGTTGATAAATTATCGTTTGTCTAAAATCTAAAGTTGATAAAAAATGATGAATTTAATTACTTAATCATTATTCGGACACATACCTTCCACCCCTTGGGAATGACATAACCTTCGAAAGTGATATCCTCCTTGACTTCTCTGAAAGCACCTTGAACAATTGGTACATGCCTCATAACTTCATTCACAAAGTTCCAAGTGTATCTCATTTTCTGTATGTCATCAAAACATAGTACTTCTCTTGGCTTCATTTACCTCGTAATTTCTCTTTGCTCTATAATGCGAATGAAGTTTTATGAGCTTTCTTTGTTTGCTTATGTATGAATTAAAAAATTAAAACTTCATGAGAAATGCGTAAAAAAAAAAAGTAAAACAACAAAAATGGAAATATTACGTAAGGGTATACTACTTAATTGAAAGATACCTTTTAGAACTGCATTGTATAGGTGAGGCATCTCTGATAGATATTTCATGGCAAAAGTGATTGTGGCAGTGGTAGTATCTTCACCCCCTAATAGAATTGCCAAAATCTTATCTACAATCTCCAATTCCGTCATGAATCCGTCATCAAATGGCACAGCAATCATCTGTGATAGCACGTCCTGTGTTGGAGATGCTAAGTTCTTTGCTAAGGCTTCCCTCCTCTCCTTAATAATCAAATAAATCTCTTTCCTAAGAGATTCCATCGCTCTGGTTGCACGATGAAATGGTGTACCGGGGATGCTTAGAGGTACCGATAGTATGCCATCGGTTAGATTATTGAAGTGGTACAAAAGCTTCAAAACTTTTTCTGTGTCATTGATGCTCAAAAATAAATGACAAGCTAATGTGAATGTGTACATTTTTACTAGAGGATACACCTTGACTTCATTTTTGCCTTCCCAATTATTCTTTAATTGGTTTCTTGAAATAAAGTCAATTGATGCCACTAATTTTTGAGCCTCATTGAATTTGAAGAACAAGGACATAAGTTTCCTGCCCTTGGCAGCATCATGTTCAATGGGTACAAATTCCATAGAGGGGAAAAGCTTTTGAAATGAGGGAGGCCACCAACGTATGAAGAACTTGCTATCGTTTGAAAAAATGAATCTATTTGCAGCAGCACCAGAAAAAACAATGAAATTCTCACCAAAAATAGAAGTTTTGAATATTTTGGAAGAATATTTGGTTTTTCTCTTAGAGATAAATTTATCTATAGCTCCCTCACGGTTTGCAGCCAAAAATTGAAGGGTTTCACCCACTATTGGCCAACCAAAACTTCCTGGAGGGAGTGTTGGCCCAGTGCCGGTGACTTTTTCTTTGGTTTTATTAGCGAAGGACCTAATGCCAAGGGAAATGGAAGCAATCAAGAATAGGGAAAATAGAACGAAGAAGAAGAGCTCCATTTTGGGGTGGTAAGTATGATAAAGGTGGTGTCTCACATATATACACACTTCATTTGAAGAGTTTTTTTTTTTTTTTTGGCACGGTTGAGATTAACACGAAACGACTCAAAGAGTAGGGTTGGTTTGTCCTGGATTGCTGGGGTTTGGATCGTGGGATGAGTTTTGTGGGACATGTTGTTTGGATCTTGCTGGATTTTGCTGGGGTTTGTCTTGTGGGTCATGCTGTTTGGGTCTTGACACTGAGAGAGTTGATCTTGATTTTGAGTGGCCATGTTGTTTGGGTCTTGAGACCAAGAGAGTTGTTCTTGTTGCCAATGAATGGGAGAGCTTGGGTTCAACAATGAAAGAGTGAGAGATAAAATTTGTTTTTTCTTTTCTTTTCTTTTCTTTGTTTACCCAACCAACGATGAGAGCTTCAATCTTTAAGTTGAGAAATCTGGGAAGAACATGAAGAACAAGTTGTGATGCTCTTGAGTACTTCCAAAAAAAATGAAAATTAACAATTTTTTTTTTTTAATAATCTGGGTTTGAGTTCTTGAGTCCTTGTAATTTTCTTATTAAAAATAATAATGAAAAGTTCTTGCTGGGTTTGATCTAGGAAGAACATGAAGAAAAAGTTGTAATGTTCTTATGAAAAGTAACAAATTTTCTTTAATTTAATTAGATTTAAGGTTTTTTAATTTAATTTCTTTGTTTATATAAATTTCCTGACGTGACTTTGTTTAAAAAATTAAAATGCTAACGTGGCATTTAAAAATGTCAAATAATTATTTTTAATAATATTTAATGGCCACGTCAATGTCATGTCTGCAAGCATAGCACTCCATATGCCACTTAAGAGGTTTCCGTTAGTGGATTGATAGCAATGACAAAAATAGAATTAATTTTCTTTTTTTAGAGACTATATTAGTAACAAAATCAATTTAAGTACCAAAATAAGAATTGACCCAAAATATAGGAATTTAAAGTGCATTTTTGCTCTTTTTTTTTTCTGTGGCTCCCTACTTTCAAGTATCTAAAGAGACTTTGGTAGTAGTACCTCTTTTCCTTTTTCCTTTTTTTTTTTTTTTTGGTGGCTCTCTACTCTCTAGTACATTCTACATGACTACAACTACATAATAATAAATAATATAATATATTACATTTTTTAAAAGAATTTATGTAAGTTTTTAGCATTTTACATCTTATATTTAGAGAATAAAAATACCAAAATGTAACAAAGAGGATCTTATTTCTAGAAAAGTAAAATAACAAATCCGCATACATAATAATAAATTTGTACTAAAATTAATTATTATTTAATATTTTAAAATTATATATTAAATATTATTGTACATTTCTTATATATGATATTATTCTATGTAAGTCACGTAACTATGTAAGTCGTTCTTAAAAAAAAATGTCATGTAAGACTACAATGTGGCTCTCTACTCTCTAGTACTATCTTTTCTTTTCTTTTTCTTTTTTGCGACTCTCTACTCTCAAAGACTCTAGTAGCATTACCTTTTGTTTTTTCTTTTTTGGTGGCTCACTACTCTCTAATACACTCTACAAAACTACAACTACATAATAATAAATAATAAAATAAAGAACTCTATTAATTAGGCAAGGTGACAAATCCATTAAATACCCACCTACCTCCATCTCTTTTTTTTTTTTTTTTTTTCCTGAATTTGGTTTGTAAGTTGTAACTGTGGGTGGGTTTTTATTTATTTTTTTGGTTGGGCTGTTAGGGAAAAGGGGCCGATGGTTTGGAGGAGAGGGGCCCAACCCTTAAAAAATAGTTAAATTATACAAAATAAAAAATAAAAATAAAAATAAAAATGTCAAATAATTATTTTTAATAATATTTTAATGGTCACGTCAATGTCATGTCTGCAAGCATAGCATTCCGTATGCCACATAAGAGGTTTTCGTTAGTGGATTGATAGCAATAACAAAAATAGAATTAATTTTCTTTTTTTAGGGACTACATTAGTAGTAAAATCAATTTAAGTACCAAAATGAGAATTGACCAAAAATATAGGAATTTAAAGTGCATTTTTGCTCTTTCTTTTTTTCTTTTTCTTTTTCTTTTTTTGGTGGCTCTCTACTTTCAAGTACCTAAAGAGACTTTGGTAGTAGTACCTCTTCTTTTCCTTTTATTTTTTTATTTTTTATTTTTTTTGGTGGCTCTCTACTCTCTAGTACATTCTACATGACTACAACTACATAATAATAAATAATATAATATATTACATTTTTTAAAAGAATTTATGTAAGTTTTTAGCATTTTACATCTTATATTTAGAAAATAAAAATACCAAAATGTAACAAAGAGGATCTTATTTCTAGAAAAGTAAAATAACAAATCCGCATACATAATAATAAATTTGTACTAAAATTAATTATTATTTAATATTTTAAAATTATATATTAAATATTATTGTACATTTCTTATGTATAATATTATTCTATGTAAGTCACGTAACTATGTAAGTCGTTCTAAAAAAAAATGTCATGTAAGACTACAATGTGGCTCTCTACTCTCTAGTACTATCTTTTTCTTTTTTCTTTTTTTTTTGCGACTCTCTACTCTCAAAGACTTTAGTAGCATTACCTTTTGTTTTTTCTTTTTTGGTGGCTCACTACTCTCTAATACAATCTACAAAACTACAACTACATAATAATAAATAATAAAATAAAGAACTCTATTAGTTAGGCAAGGTGACAAATCCATTAAATACCCACCTACCTCCATCTCTCTTTTTTTTTCTTTTTTTTTTTCTTTTTCCTGAATTTGGTTTGTAAGTTGTAACTGTGGGTGGGTTTTTATTTATTTTTTTGGTTGGGCTGTTAGGGAAAAGGGGCCAATGTTTTGGAGAAGAGGGGCCCAACCCTTAAAAAATAGTTAAATTATACTCAATAAAAAATTTTGTGCTGGGTGGCCGAGCCCCCTCCTAGGTCAGCCATTTTCTAGCAATCTGCAAAAATTTGATGAAACACATTTGTTTGTAGAAATCATCAAATTTGCAAACTGCTAGAAATCATCCAACAACATATGAACGATACAATATGTCATTCAGGGGTGAGTTTTTGTTTTCTTTGGTGATTTTTATGGTTTCACGTTCAAGGCCGGGGCTTGTTTTCAGATTTTTTTTTTTTTTTTAAAGATACTCTCTCTGTCCTAATTTGTTTGTCTTGTTTGAAAAGTCAAACTTTTTAAGGAAACATCATTTATTGTCTTGTCTGCCTTATAAAAATGTATAAGCTTACAAAATGGACAAAGTTTAACTACAAAATTTGTTGTAGCCTTAGGCTATAAACTCACTTAATAAAATAAATATTATTGTATATTTTGAAAATCTAACCGTTGAATTACATGTTCTTTATATTCTTAATGCACATGTAAATTTTTGTGTCAATCGGATATCATTTACTATATAATCTATAATCTTATATTTTATACATAATTTTAAATTACAAAAATTTGCAATTTAAAAATTTATTGATGACTTAGCTATTGATTTTTAATTTTCTTGAAATTTTGCAAACATAGAGGATATAAAAAGAAGATGCAATCCAATGGTGGATTTGTCAAAATTCATCTCCAATAAAAAGATATTGAGTGAGTTTGTAGCCTAAGGCTACAATCAATTTTGTAGCTAAATTTTGTCCTTACAAAATTACCCTTAAATAAATTTATCCGTTTTTTTTTAAATAGTTATTAATGACATAAAATAAGGATATAATAGGAATATTAGTAAATTAATGACTTTTATTTTTAGAAACATGACAATATTTTGGGACATCTCAAAATAAAATAGAGGACAAACAAAGTGGGACGGAGGTAATATTAATTTTGGTGTTTAAACAATAATTTCAGCCTAAATGTAAAACAGTGCCTTTTTTGGTATTTAACCAAGACTAAAGGAAGACTTTGATTAAATAAGTTTGAACTTAGATGACTCAATTATTGAACAAAGTAAAGTTAAAGGCCTAAAATAAATTTCAGTCAAATTTATAAGGGGCCATTTGTAATTGGGATTTACTAATATGTGCCTTTAGGGCATACATTAATAAACCATTTTAAGAATCTTTTTATGAAAAAATGAAAAAATAATTAATTATTTTGACAGTTTTTTCAATTCTCTATAAAAATTTTCTCAAAATAAATAGTTAATGTATGCTCTTAAGACATACATTAACCAGACCCTTTGTAATTTATGGTTTGTTTAGATTAAAAGAGCATTTAAAAGATTATACTTTTCAATGCATTTGTTTGTCTGGCTTAAAATAATTCAAATTTATTAACTTTTTATATAATACTAATAATTAGGTATATATGCTATGTGTGTGGGCAATTATTTTTATTTTTATTTTTATATTGTGGGGTCCTAAATTAGTGATGATAATCAGATAATGAAAAGGAATACAAAAACTGGTTTGTACAGAAACTAGTCCCCTCAACAGGAGAAAATACATGATGTTTCTGATGCATTTATCTTTCTTCTCACATGTGTGTGGACCTCACATTGGTGGGGTCCACCCTCATGAGAGAGAGAGGACACATAGTGTGAAGGCCACCCTAAGTGAGAAGAGAACGCATGCACCAGAAACACTATATACCACCTCCCCAATAGATCTCAAGCAATCTTTACATGCTAGTTTGCTATCCTGATTGGAGGCCGCATGGTTGGTAGCCCTTCAAATTGATAATAATGACATGAATAGACCTATTCCTAAATATTCAAGCCTTAAAAATGATAATAATGGCAACCAGAGTGTGTCGTAGTCAACAAGAATGAAAATCTACGCAACCCAATTTATTTCCACGTGGGCTCTGTAGATAATGAATATTAGTATATCTTCAGCGGTAAGCAATTAATATTTGCAACCGTGCATACTGTTAAGGAGACTAATTTAGGGGAAGTTCCTTAAAGAGTAAGGANCTTTTTTTTTTTTTTTAGATATAGAATTAGATATATGATTCAGTTTTTTAGTATAGTTCACTTATATTGGACTATTCGTATTTTACACTAAATTAACTCACCTAACACAAAAATTAAAAACTTAAATAGGACATGTAACACAAAATTATACTTTAATTAAAATCTAACACGTTTGTAACCCATGCATGTGCGTGATTAAATTTTTAAATATATAATTAGATACATAGTTTTTTTTTTTAAAATTATAGTTTAATTCCTACATAAGTTAAATACTATTGATGGTTATTTTTATATTTTGTTAAATCTTTTAAAAAAAAATCTCTCAGTATGAATATTTAATAAATAATTCTCATTGAATGTGACAATACTTTTAATATAAAATTAACAAGCTTCTTGATTATTGCAATGAGTAGTAAATACTAAATATCTTCATCAAAATTAAGAAATTGCTATAAAATTATTATATTTAAAAAAAAAAAAATCTCCTTAGATTTGATGTTGCCTTTAATATAAAAATTAACAAACTTTTCGATTTTTTAAATGTGTAGTAAATGCCTTCACCAAAATTAAGAAATTGAAATTGACACATTTCACAAAAATAGAGCTCAATTCTAATCCAATTTTAAAGGTTCTAATTTTTAAGAAACTATCTTGTAATCTCATGCATATGTATGGATACACTTAAAAATATACAATAAGATGTATATTATTATTCCTATATATATAATTTAAATACTATTGATAGTCATTCTTATATTTTGTTAACTCTTTAAAAAGTATTGTAAGAATATTATTAGGTATAAAATGTAAACTATCCGTGTCTATTTTTATTACATCTTAATTTTTGTTATTGTGAAGAACCTTTTTTTTTTTACGATTCATTTATTCTAAACTCTTTAATTTTTTTTACTCAATAACTCACTTAAATTAATATTTATAATGTGATCCTACATTTGATTCTAAAATTAGGAAATAAAATTCTCTCTAAAGATAAATAATTTACATTAACTCACTTAGAAATTAAAAAATATATATAGGACACGTGGCACAAAATTAAATAACAATTAAAATTCAATTTGAAATTTAATTGGATTTTCTCTCTGTTTTACCTTTTAATATATATATATATATATATGAGTTTGATGGCATGTTTGTAATTAATTGCAAGTGTGTGGGGCCCAAATCAAGCTCTTGTCAAATCCTTGCTCCATAGGAAGCTTTTTTTTTTCTTCTTTGTGTGGGGCCCGATCTGTGCAGGCTGTGGGCTCCACCAATATGTGATAAAGTTGAGTCATAGAATTAGAAACATAGATGGGTATTTTTCCCAAACAAAAAGTTTTGAGTCATGAGTTTTGAGATATAAGTGGTGGGGACAAAATGGGTAACTAACCATAAAATCCTAACAATATAATTAGTTGTCAACGTTTTCAAACTATATTTTTTTTTAGCACCTCGAGTTTCAAAAACTCGATTTTGGCACATAACTCGAGTCTTTCAGACTCGATTTTTATGGCCAAATCATATCTGATGTGGCATATTTTTCCACNTGGGTAACTAACTATAAAATCTAACAATATAATTAGTTGTCAACGTTTTCAAACTATATTTTTTTTTAGCACCTCGAGTTTCAAAAACTCGATTTTGGCACATAACTCGAGTCTCTAAGACTCGATTTTTATGGCCTAATCATATCTGATGTGGCATATTTTTCCACGTGGTGACCACATGGAAATCGAGTTTCTTACACTCGATTTCCAAATAAATATAAGCACATAAGAGAGGAACCATAACAGAGAACAACCCGGAGAAAAAAAAAAAAAAAAAAAACACAGAATGAGAAGAACCCAGAGAAAAAAAAAAAAAAAAAAAAAAAACCAGAAGGAGAGATCAGGCCTCGCGCGACCCAGGGGCCCAGGCCGCGCGCGAGCCTGAGGCCGCGCACGAGCCTGAGGCCACCCGCGAGCCTGAGGCCGCGCGGAGGCCCAGGCCGCGCGCCGAGCCCGGCCGCGCGCCGCCCAGCGCCTGTCCGGCCGCGCCTGGCTGGTGAGGCTCTCTCCCTCTGAGCTCTTTCTCCTTCTCTCCCTCTGATCTGAGTTCTGGTGAGGCTTCTCTCCCTCTAAGCTCTTTCTCTGTCTCTCCCTCTGAGCTCTTTCTCTTTCTCTCCCTCTGATCTGAGTTTGGATTGAGAATGATGCGTTTGAAGTTTTTGAAATTTGTTTTTGGGTATTTCAGTGCATAGACTTAGAATATTTTTAATTTTTTTTTGTGTTAGAAATCGAGTCTAAGAAACTCGATTTTCATGTGGTCACCACGTGGAAAAATATGCCACATCAGATATGTGCTTGTTTAGAAACTTGGTCCTAGCAAACAATTTTGGTGGAAGTGTAGTAATGGATCTAGAGAGAAGAGAGGAAAACAGAGTGGGGCTGGTGGTGTATGTAATGTGAAGCTGGAGGAATTTGGGTATTTGGTTTTTTTAACATTAACATTAAAAGCATGGAATAGTTTGGCTTGGTGTTTGCTGCTTGTGCTTGTTTAGAAACTTGGTCTTAGCAAACAATTTTGGTGGAAGTGTAGTTGTGAATATAGAGAGAAGAGAGGAAAACAGAGAGGGGCTGGTGGTGCACCAGTGTATGTAATGTTAAGTGTATGTAATGTTAAGCTGGAGCAAAAGTAAAGAAGATGAAAAAGCTTCCAACGGTACTGATATTTGATGTGACAAGTCACTGCAGTGGGAACCACATTGTTCTACTAATTTACAAGAATGCCATGAAACTCATATTCTAAAAACTGAAAACACCTCTCCACCTGTTCTCAGTTTTCATTATTATAACTCAAAATTTTGAGAAATGAGTTATAAAAACAAAAACTCAAAACCCAACCAAACAAAATTTATCTCAATGAAACCCACGGTTTTTGAGTTTTGAGTTATATAACTCAAAGCTCCTCAAACCAAACATCCCCTAAGTGTCAGCTTGGGCAAAAATTTCCGTCTATTTTACTATAAAAACTTACTTTTTCTATTTTACATACTCACTTTTTCAAAACACCTCGCATCAAATTATCTATTTTGTATTACATTTTATTAAAATATCCATTTTTTTAAAGTTTTTTTAATTGTTTCTCTTTCTTCATACACAATAACCACCATCCACTTTCTTCCTTCATCCTCGAGATATGTAAAGAAATAATAAACAACTAAATGCAAAATGAATAGTATCAATTTAAATTTATACAGTTACTGTAACAAACTTATAAATTTACATATACACAAATTGATATATGTCATTTTTAGGCAAAACTATGTAAATTCTATACCTTTTTTCTATTATACACAGACTAACGTAAATGCTCAAAAGCTCCAAATCTTTCATATAATGCATTTTTGTAAAAGACAGGATAAATTTTAAGAAAAAATACAATTATTTTTTTAAAGTTTTTTTAATTGTTTCTCTTTCTTCATACACAATAACCACCATCCACTTTCTTCCTTCATCCTCGAGATATGTAAAGAAATAATAAACAACTAAATGCAAAATGAATAGTATCAATTTAAATTTACACAGTTACTATAACAAACTTATAAATTTACATATACACAAATTGATATATGTTATTTTTAGGCAAAACTATGTAAATTCTATACCTTTTTTCTATTATACACAGACTAACGTAAATGCTCAAAAGCTCCAAATCTTTCATATAATGCATTTTTGTAAAAGACAGGATAAATTTTAAGAAAAAATACAATTGATATTTTAATGAATCATGTTGTCCCCAATAGCATATGGGATACTATTTAGGGATTCAATATAGGTTTATGGGAGGATAATAAGGTCCAAAATAAAGAACAAGGTCATGCAAGAGTATGAAAACCATATTTTCTTAATGTATATTACAATGACAGTAAAAAATGCAAGCAAGCAGACTTTATAAACTACTACTAGTACATATTTCCTGGTTTTTCAAATGGAAAATAGAACAAAGGAGAGTTTCTCAGACATGAAAGTTTCACATTACAGTCATGGACATTATCTGACGAGCAAGACCAGGATCTTGCTGCAACAGCTCCCTCAAGTTGTTCTCCACCTCTGCCATCTGGTTCTCTAAATATTCCTTCGACGCCTGTACAGAGCACAACAAAACAAATTAAAAATTAAAAAATAATAATAATAGCACTACCAAATTTAAAACAGAGAAACTTGAACATATTTTCTTTCAAAAGAATAATGATTAGCTTCAGAAAGTTAAGCCAAGGTTGGCCAGGCACAGCTAAGGCCTAACAAGTCAGCAAAGGATTGGCTGAGTTTGGCTAATTCAAAACCTTTATTATATGGCAGATTGCCCATGGCATTTATCAATCTACACAATGGTAAAATCAAAAATAAAACGTGAAATATGGCTGCTATGTTTTCTAACTAGAAAATTGTATCTTCTAATTGTTTACTCCTGCTTAAACTGAGCAAATCTTGCATTTTCATCCGTAAATTGAGAAAGTTATAAAATTGGAGACACTCCTAGAAAGAAATTCAATAACTTTTTCATTATCCAGTTTTACCTTTTTCACCCGACTATTACTTGGTAATGGATAACATCATACAAGATTTGCTTAAATACATGTGAATATGTGATCATGATTCGTGACACTCAATTATTTTTATTAAAACAAATAATATTGCTAATTACTATGTAATTTCACCAGTAATAACTTTGTAAAAGGTTTGGAAAGGGGTGGTGTAGAAATTAACATAGAAAGAAGAGGATTTTTAGCAGCAAGGAAAAAAGAAAATGCACCTGTAATGAGGCAATTGCTGTTTCACTATCCTTTAGCTTTTGTTCCTGTTCATTCATTAAAACTGACTTGGGCTCTAAAACAAACCTGGACACAAGAGAGGGAGAACACAATGTTCTAAAAACCAAGCCAATCAAACCAGACAAGAGTCAAGTGCCAGAGGTTTGACCTTCCGGCCAACCATGGTCAAACTGTGAAGTCATTAATTTTTAATTACTAATGATTAACAGAAAGACAATATTTCAAAAATTAGATAAGTAAAAATATATACATGATGACATGTAGAGTTATTCATATCCACATGGAATTTAATCTTATAATGTATGCGTAAACATGTGTATGCTTCAAAAATAACTTTTGAATTAATGGCAAATGGTTTTCACATGTAATTAACATCAGAATAATTATATTGACAGTACCAAAACTAACAGAAAGTAATCAGTGGTTTGTTGATTAGCACACCAAATTTATAAGTCAATTCTCTCTATTGAAAGGAGAAGGAAGGCTAGAATCCAACAGGTGCCTATTATTGAATACACCCAACCCAATAGTACCCGCTTTGAGATAATCTGGTGCCAAAACCACCAAATAATTAAGTTGTCAATCCCAAAAGTGACTATGTACTTTATCTGCTAGATTACAAGTGGCATTTTATCAGAGGTTTCTACCCCTGATACTTTCATCAAGCTTCATTTTTTCAAATGAAAAGATAAACCCAACTGGACCCAAAAGGTTAGAGACCCCAAGGCCAGGTCAAACAGGTCAACGGTTGGACCATCTTTGACAAAGTCTCAAATCCGTTTCTTTGACCAAGTTATCTAAGGGCATGACCAGACCAAAACCAAGGCCAGTCAGTGGTTAACTGCCCTGACCGGCCAATGCAGTCTAGGTTTTAAATCTTTAGAAAGTGTCATATCTATAATCTGAAAGCCCATAAATCCAAAAAATAATAATAATAATAATAATTTATATTCATTTAATGGCAAGCTAGATAGGTTAATTAGGACTCACGTTCTCCCTGCAAAACAAAAAGGAAATAGATGTCATATTGAGGATAAATAAGCAAGAGTAGCACAATCACAAAATTAAAATGTGAGATATAACTGCTGTTCATGATTGATATGAAAATCACAGAGCCTCTTTTCAAAACTTTATACAAATAGAGAGTCATTTTCTAAAAACTAAAGAAGGCACATTTATCTTTTTTGGTGCTTCAGGCACTTTTACCTACAAGATACTCATACACAAATGGCGTTTTTAACATATTTCAACAAGAGAATATGGTTTTCTTTATATACCTATAGATTTGTAGGTATTTGTATCATTAGACAATTGTCGCAGCTCCTCCAAGGTAAGGAAAGCACGCTTCTTTTCTCCCTCTTTGTTTCGCATCTGATTTTGCACCTGAAAGACAAGCGATCACAAAATTCAGCTCAAAGCACATTCATGAATCGTCATAAATTTATTAAGAGAAACTCATAAAGGCATAACCCTAATATAAGCGAACCCTTAAAAAATAAAAAGAGAAGCTAAGCTTCATATCTAACCAAAAAGTCAAAGTCTGAAATTAAAGAGAAACAACTAGTTGCTTTCATCCAAAAAGCAATCTCCATGATATAAAGTTTATAAGCCTTAGCTCAAATGGCACTTCCTTCTCTCACAACGGCGGGTGAAGAGTGAGGTCGTTAGTTCAAACATTCATACCATTTGTCTCCCACTAAATTCTCCTCATAAGACATGATGAAATTGCATTCAAAATCACTATACTTGTTGTCTATGCAAGACCTTATAAACAAAACAACAAATCCAAAACCAAGCTAGGCATAATTGCGAACAACAAAGAAAGACAAACTAAATTTTCCATGCAATGGGCAAAAGGAAAAAAGATCCATCATCCCTATGCTTATTTACACAACTGGAGCTAAACAACTACTATCTTCTTTCACTATCTTTTTTTTTTTTTTTTTGTTTTTTTTGGAGAATATATTTATTCACTATCTAAGATAAGCACAGCCGCACACATGACATGACATGACATTCTAAAAAAATAATTAGGACACAACACGACAAGGACACAGCAATTAATTAATTAATATTTTTAGGTATATTATCTAGGAAGCACCAACACGGATACGAGCACAGGTACGGGTACAAGTACGAATACGGTACAGTAACACAACAATTTTTGAAAAAGTAGGACACTAATACGGTGGGGATACGTATATTAATTAAATCTAAAATATATTATTATATATAATTAAGCATTTATTTTCCATATAATATTAAACATATATCAATTTAAGAGATATAAATATTTTATTTCTATATATTATTAATCATTATTTTTTATCAAATTAAGAGTACCAATGGATAATAAAGCAAATTTATGACCATAATGGAATTTCATAAATTAGAATTCAAATCGAGGATAAAGGTATTAATTTTCAAATGCAATATTATTATTCAGTGCGTGAATGTTCTCTTTGTTTTGTGAAAGGGTGTTCGATTCCTCTTGTTATCATGTCCCGGCTATGTCCTGCATTTTTTTTTTTTTTTTTTTTTTTAAAATGACACAGCTGAGACATGCATGCAGAAGTGTTCGAGGAGTGTCAAGTGTCCGACGCGCATCCGACATAGGTACAGCGGCCCAAATGAAGTGTATGTGCTTCCTAGTATATTATATAGGCATATTTTATGTTTATTCTAAGTTTTTGAAGTAACAACCATCAAAATGTTTAAAAACATATCTAATAATAGGCAGCAAAGAAGTGCATTGATACGCATAAAATGATGTCTAGAATACAATAAACTATGATAAACATCAAAATAAGAGAAAATAATAGAGAAGACTTCAAGATGATCCAATGACAACATAATCCCCTTCATCACCTTCACCATCATAACCATCAACATCATCATCACTAACATCCCCAAAAAGACTTTTCACCATCACTACCATCAAGTTAAAGACCTACAATCTCAAGCAACCCAACTCCTCCAAATAGCTCATCCCAAGTATCCCCTATAATTATCCACATTTGAGTTTCTCTTTATTGTACCCTTCCTTACTCTTTGAAAGAAGTTTGAGATTAGCATGCACGTATAGTCGTATACTAGATCTTAAGCATGCTTAGAAGTCATTTGTTCCTCCTCAATGAAAGAAGATCAAAGGTACGCACCTATAAACTTACTAAATCACCCTTTTATAATGTGACATATGATGTACACATTGATTGATGGATTAAAAATTACACACCACTCATTGCAAGGCGTTGAATCCTAAGTGTAATAATTTTTTTGATAATTAAGTTTGCATAAGGTTTGCATTCCCAAGTAACACAAAACAAAACACAGGATCCATATATAACATGACATTAAGCAGCAACCTCTAACTAAAAAAATGAAAGATTAAGCAAACATAGCTCACAACTTATACAACTAAATAATGAAAAACCCAGTTCACACCTTGTACTTACTAAATCATGAAAGACCCAGTTCACACCTTGTATTTACTAAATCATGAACGACCCAGTTCACATTTTGTTACCAAATTCATTCTACCATATGATTTAACACAAAAAGAACCCAACTTTAAGCTGAAATTGAAACTAAAAACTAAAAACAAACAAATAAATAATCCAAAATGTGAAACAGAGTGACTGACCTGCTTCAGTTTTCCAGTGGTCTCAATCATGCGACCTTGAATCTCCATAAAAGCCTGTATGTAATAAAGTTTTTTTAAAAAAAGGGTCTGTTTGGTTGCTAAGAAAAAAATGAAAGAAAATATTCAAAAACTTACAGCTCTGTTCGCTTCGTCGGCCATTGCAGAACTCAAAAGAAGATTTTTATCAAATCAATTCCGATTGTGATTTGCTAATTAATTCCGACTGAGTATTTGTTACCTCATTGATTTTGGAAATGGGTCCTAGGGCACGAGATATTGGATAAGGGCTTGTGTCCGGTCGGCCCGGATTATTTTGGGCCGTAATATTTTACCCAAGAGTTAAACTTTCCCTCTGAATCTGAATATAATGGTCTAATGGATGTCTTTTTGTTTTGTTATGATTGACAAACAATGAGAAAACAAAAAAAAAAACAAAAAAAAGACAAAGACAAAGTTTACCTACAAACTAATTTATAAGTAATAGTTACAAATTATCACTAAAAAAATTTAAAAGATTACTAATAGGAAAAATACTTTTATTTTGTTATACTAATTATTTTAATTAATGCATTAATTATTTAAGTATAAGGAAATTTTGATGTCATTTTTCTAAGATTTATAGAAGAATTGATTCAAAGAATGGTATTTTTGCTCAAATTTAGTTGCTTTTTCAACAATTGAAAATTTGAAATAAAAAAAGTCCAAGAAAAGAAAAAATAATAATAATACCCATTAATCATGTAAAAAAAAATTTGAAAGATGTTTGCATTTTTATTTTTTCAAAACTGCATTTTCATTTTTGAGAACATGCATATAGATCAGTCACTATATCATACCATTTTCAAATTTTAAATACATATAGTATGATCAAATCATTACATTATTCTTATTGTCTATCTATTTATTTATAAAATAGAGCAAAAAATATTAAATTTTTTATAAAAAAAATTATTAAAATATTAAAGAAAACTAATAACAAGTTTTTGGCATGATGAAAATGTATGATGCAATTTGTCAAAGGAGACTTAAAGTAGTAGTTCATGAAATTCTGTCATTCCGGTCATTGTTCATAATGACGTTGACGTAATTGACAGGTTATTTGGGTTGTGAAGGAATCACATGGCAACAACTGTAGTATGTTCAATTTTCAAGAAAATTTATGTATTTATAGAAGATAAAACGATAGAACATACTATAGAATTTTCAAAACTCTGATGGTGGATGTATGAATTGGGGTTTTAGAAATTTTCAAAACTCTGATTATAGATGTTAAATTTCTGGATAGTGATTGTGGTTGTGTTTGGTATCAATATGTAATACAAGAGATGAAAGTTTGTGAAGAAATTGTAAATAACCGTTCAAAAAAAAAACCTAGGAAAAAATAAAAAATTAAAAGTAGGGATGAATGGAAAAGAAGAATATAGATTTACTCTTTCTTTGCATTTTCTGTTTGCTAAACTTTTTTTTTTTTAATAGGCAGTATGTTGTGCTATAAATTCTTTTATAGAAGGATTGATTGTGTTGATGGCTGTGTACTAGCAAGATATTTCCATGAAGAAAATTTATCTACATATAATAAAAAAATGTCAAGGAAATTTATCTTCATATATTAAAAAAAATGTCAAAGAATTAGGGTGTTGTAGACTTGTAGTGCTAGGCTAAAAATATTCTTGTTCTTGTGCTGTTTATAAAATCGAAGGTTAAAATAATTCTCAAACAACTGTCTGAAACAATAGCAAATAATTAATAGGAATGATAATTGTTTACGGCTTTAATTACATAAATACATAGAAGATAAGCAAATTTGTGGTTGAATCATTACCAAACTTCCAACAACTTGCCACTGAGGCATAAGAGAGTTCAAACTTTACATTTATTATAAGCAATGTAGAAACTAAGTCTTGAGTATTATTTGTTTGACACAATAAACAGATATCTAAATGATACTGTGAATTGGAGCACTCAACAGTAACTGGATCCTTTTGAAGCAAAGAGGGCAAATTCATAATCTCTTCAGCATGATTCTGTAAAAAAGAGAGAGAGAGAGAGAGAGAGAGATGCTGAATTTCGTGAAGGTTCAATTCATAAGAATATAATGAACAATTAGAAAAGATTACTTATTTATCATGTTGGAAACCATTAGTTCCAAAAACTTAAGCCGTAACAGAGTGTATTAATAATATAAATTGAGCATGTCATGAATGCAAAAACCATTAAATTCAAGATAAAAAGAAGAAGAAAAACATATAGGGTTAAGAAGCTCACCTTTCTAAAAGAGCCAGGGCAAACCTTCATGAAAAATCCTGAATTATTTCCTGACATAGATCTTTGGGATGTGACACACCTTGGGAAAATCCACACTACATTCTCTCTGGATGCGATTTTTAATTCCATTGGATAGTTGCTAGTTGGAGAGAATCTAATGTTTTCAAAGATAGACCCAATTACAAAAATAATATATATAATAATAAAAGCTTAAGGTTTTCAAAGGGAGGCCTAACTACAAAAATAATATATATATATATATATATAAAAAATAAGAAAAAGAATGGGCCATGGGGCTCGAGCCCCTTGAGCCCTACCTGAATCTGTCCCTGTTTAAAACTAATTTTTATATAATACTTTTTTGCAAGTATAAAAAAATTTTATATGTGATGCCTGCCATTGCTTTTTCAGTTTTTCCTATTTTTCTTTCTTTTCTTTTTTTTTTCTTTTGGTAAACTCGAATGGCATTTTCACGTGGCTTCTTTTGTAAATTTCACGAATTTATTTAAGTTTCATTAAATAGCACTTCCACCCCAACTAGAGACGAAAATAATGTTCTCTCCTTTGAATGTGCTAGGCTAAAAATATTCTTGTTCTTGTGCTGTTTATAAAATCGAAGGTTAAAATAATTCTCAAACAACTGTCTGAAACAATAGCAAATAATTAATAGGAATGATAATTGTTTACGGCTTAAATTACATAAATACATAGAAGATAAGCAAATTTGTGGTTGAATCATTACCAAACTTCCAACAACTTGCCACTGAGGCATAAGAGAGTTCAAACTTTACATTTATTATAAGCAATGTAGAAACTAAGTCTTGAGTATTATTTGTTTGACACAATAAACAGATATCTAAATGATACTGTGAATTGGAGCACTCAACAGTAACTGGATCCTTTTGAAGCAAAGAGGGCAAATTCATAATCTCTTCAGCATGATTCTGTCAAAAAGAGAGAGAGAGAGAGAGAGAGATGCTGAATTTCGTGAAGGTTCAATTCATAAGAATATAATGAACAATTAGAAAAGATTACTTATTTATCATGTCGGAAACCATTAGTTTCAAAAACTTAAACCGTAACAGAGTGTATTAATAATATAAATTGAGCATGTCATGAATGCAAAAACCATTAAATTCAAGATAAAAAGAAGAAGAAAAACATATAGGGTTAAGAAGCTCACCTTTCTAAAAGAGCCAGGGCAAACCTTCATGAAAAATCCTGAATTATTTCCTGACATAGATCTTTGGGATGTGACACACCTTGGGAAAATCCACACTACATTCTCTCTGGATGCGATTTTTAATTCCATTGGATAGTTGCTAGTTAGAGAGAATCTAAGGTTTTCAAAGAAAGACCCAATTACAAAAATAATATATATAATAATAAAAGCTTAAGGTATTCAAAGGGAGGCCTAACTACAAAAATAATATATATATATATATATATAAAATAAGAAAAAGAATGGGCCATGGGGCTCGAGCCCCTTGAGCCCCACCTGAATCTGTCCCTGTTTAAAACTAATTATTTATATAATACTTTTTTGCAAGTATAAAAAAATTTTATATGTGATGCCTGCCATTGCTTTTACAGTTTTTCCTATTTTTCTTTCTTTTTTTTTCTTTTTTTCTTTTGGTAAACTCGAATGGCATTTTCACGTGGCTTCTTTTGTAAATTTCACGAATTTATTTAAGTTTCATTAAATAGCACTTCCTCCCCAACTAGAGACGAAAATAATGTTCTCTCCTTTGAAGTTATCGTAGGTTTCACAAAATAACTCATCCCCAAAATAGGGACACAATATTCTCACTTCTTTTTCATTTTCCCTTTTCTTTTCTTTTTCTTTTTTTTACAATAATTCAATATTACAACGTGGAGGGCGATTTTGAACCATGATTTTCTTAATAAAGAAAAACATGTTATTTATGTCACACTACAAAGCCCTCAAAGCAGTTACCCTAACTCACTTTTTAATAATATGGCGCTACTTGTCTCTCTCTAATATTGGCATGACTATATATTAAACTAGCATCATCACACACGCTTTGCCTATGTGATGAGGTTTTATTTTTTGGTCTAGTGTCTTAATTTCACCCCTTTTTTAAAAAAAAATGGATAAGTTTGTTTTGAAGACATGAATTAGTAGAAGAGTGTCCTATTTTGTAAGCATTTTAAATGGAGTTGAAGATATATTTTTACCAGGTTATCCTCAAATTTTTTTCCTGTTAAACATAAAGTTTATGAATATTTTACCATATAAAAATCCAGTCTAAAGATGTCACACTACAAAGCTCTCAAAGTAGCTACCCTAACTCATTTTCTAATAGTACGGCGCTACTTATCTCTCTCTAATATTGGGACGACTATATATTAAATAAAACTTAAATAATTAATGGCTAAAATATTGCCACGTGTAAAATACTAATAATATTCAAAAATAAATTAAGCCCCCAATCCCTAAAATTGACTGATACTGTATCTGCGAGATTACAAGTGGGCCTTCTTCTTTTTTTCTTTTTTCCTTTTTTTTTTTTCTTTTTTTTTTTTTTTTTGAGGAACACAAGTGGGCCTTTTATGCTCAACTAATGGTGTTTAATTATAGAACTAAAATAACAAATCACCTCTCGGTCTCATTGTAATTCAATTGATCAAACTATAATTTGTAAAAAATAGTAAGCATTAAGAATAAGAATTAAACACTCAATCATGGAAATATTAAAAATAAAATAACTCAGAAAATAAATTGTGTGTTTATTGCTAGACTACATCAATGCTCTAGAAAATAAAATTTAGTTCATAATAGAACTGAAAAGAAAACAAATAAAACTTATGTTTTTCATCTGAATTGGTTGATCAACACGAAGCTCTCGCCTTTGTCCTCAGATCCTCATTTTCAGAAAGACTCCCAAAAGCAAATTCTTCTATGCGACGCCCCCTTTTCCTCTCAGGTTTCTCATCCCTTCTTTTTACCCTAAAGAGCCTTTAAATAGGTCAAGGAATCCTATTACAAGTTGAATTCCCGTTTGGAGAAAATCCCAGATTTTTAGGCTTCATTTAACCGACGATTTTGGCTCATTTAACGTCAAAATTCGGACTTTTAGTAAACTACAAAGTTGTAGCCCTATAAGTTAACTTTCCAGCCCAACTTGAATAATCTCGATTGGATATTTGAGTCGAAAGTTATGCCAAAATACTAACTATTGTGCAGGCTGGAATCCTAATCCAAATTGAACTTGGATTTGGTGCAAATTTCCTTTGATTCCTTACTCTAATTAGACTTAAATTTAATTGGCATAACACCACTTTGCATGTAAAGCCCTTGTAGATTAATCTGAAATCCTCTCATTCCTTCAAAGCACAAATGAATAGATAAATATAAATAAAAATCAAATCAAATCAAAAGAAATAAAAGGAAACTAACAATTTTAATAAATAAGAGAATAATAAAAATCATGTAAAAATTACACTTATCATCCACCATTGTGTTTGCCATCACCATGCCTTCATAAAATATAAATATTTTTAGTGCAAGCCAAACAAACAATAATATATTTTTCATCACCAACATGCTAAGAAGATAAAGTGTCTTTGTAATGTGCAATGCGTGTTAAGTTGAATCCTTAGCTTCCAAACATGTTTAGAATCAAACTTTTTCCAAAAAACATGAGGGAGGGGTAATATTGTACATTTTCAAACTCTAGGAAATAAATGAACACAATTGATAACTCATGCCCAAATGAGACAATTCAAGAACCAAAATTAAAGGTTATCCTAGAAATAAATATCACTGAATTACAAGATCATAAATAAATTGGCGTATGTCAAGAGCCTTATGATTCAGTGACACAATCCAGTTCTTCCATGGAGGAGGACTTGGATTCGAGTCCTCTTCCCAATTGAAACCAAAATTGTTGTCTATCATAGAAAGAAATATTACTAAATTACAAGATCATAAATAAACTGGCTTATATCTCGACTTTAATGACTCAACAGCACTGTCTGGTTCTTTAGCGGAGGAGAACTTGGATTCTACGTCCTTTCCGCACTTGCTGTAAGCAAATAAGAACAATAACAACAACAACAAACTTATTTACACCCTTGCCTTGATTGTCAAGATGAGTAACCCACTACCTACTATCAGATGATCATAGAAAGATGAGCAGCCGGCACAACAGGTTACAATTTCAAAAGGGTTTTCTCTTTCCTTGACAGATCATAAAATAGACTAAGCTTAAGTAGAGAATGAAGGTACTAATACTTTGGCTGGATTTGCTACTAAGGGAAGAAGGATAACTACCATCTCAAAACACCACTTACAGATCTTATACAAGTTCAACTTCCATGACTATATTTGGTACAGTTTTAACGTCTGGTAGAAGCTGACTTCTCATTGGACAATAAATCTGGAGAAGGACTATATACATCAGCATCGTTGAAAGGCTCACTTTTGCTCCTTCCTTTTCCTGGTTTGCTACTCCGCACCTCGGGTGCCCTCTCACTTCTAAATGGCTCTCTCTTCTCTGACTGAGTGACAGGGATACCCTTTGGAACCTCATAAAGGGTTAGACTGCCTCCACTTTGAAGCATTGCCTCTTCATGGTTTTCTGCCTTTGACTGGAAAGTCTCAAGGATATCAACTACTTGGCTCATGAGAGGCCTCCCTTTTGGGTTTTGGCTAAGGCATTGGTATGCCAAATGGGCCACCTTCATTGCTGCTCTATTAGAGTATTGCCCCTCCAGCCTAGGGTCTAAGATCCTCAGAAGCTTCTTATTATTGTTCAAGAGTGGGCGGGCCCACTCAACCAAGTTATGTTCTCGGCTGGGCCTGCTCTTGTCCAATGCTTTCCTTCCAATGAGCAACTCAAGTAGTACCACACCAAATCCGTAAACATCACTTCGAGCTGTTAAATGTCCTGGTCAAGATTAATTAAAATTTCAGTTTATGGACTATAGTAGTTTCTATAACAATCTCTGAGGGTTATAATTTAAAAATAACTCATCAATGATACCTTGTACTGCCATATTTGAATGCTTTAAAATGATCAAATATTGACTTTCATATATAAGAAAGGATACAATTGTAAAAGAGAAGAGAAAGTAGGAAAATATTTAATTTAATTTAATTTTGATGTTGGGTTGTGTGAATGAAATTGGAGAAGGTTTTTATTTTTATTTTTATTATTTTTAATATTATATGCAAAAGAAAAAAAATCAAAAAGAAAATATCTGAATTGTTCTTTTCAGATTTCTTTGGCTTGTCACAGATCCTGTCCAGTTTTAACAATACTATTTAACTTATAAGGGAGCATAACAGACAACAAGAATAAGATATTTCTTCCTCTTTCCTTCCATCTTAGTAACAAAAGAACTTAGAAGATTCAAGTCAATTAAAAACTGTAAAGGTTCACATTTATAAGCAATCTAAGTTACCAGTTTTCCTACTTGGAAGTGATGAAAATGTCTTTTAGCAATTCTTCAACGTTAATTGCATATAGTGAAGGTCGTACAGTCATTTTTTTTATAGGTGAAATGTTAGTCATAGATCCAGATCATAATTACGAGTCAGAACAAATTCCTTTGTTTGGCAGAGATAATCTTAAAAGTAAAAGAAAAAAGAAAGCAGAATCACTATGTTATAAAATAACTCTGCATAATTGACTATTTAAAAAAATAAAAGGAACTCACCAGTCATTACATACTCAGGAGCAGCATATCCGTAAGTACCCATCACTCGTGTTGAAACATGGGTTTGGTCTCCCATTGGCCCATCCTTTGCAAGGCCAAAGTCTGAAAGTTTTGCATTAAAATCCTGCATGTTTTATTTCTAATTTATTTAGTTGAAGACAACCAAACTTCCTTAGGAAAAAGCATTCATTGGTTGAGCACTTGCACACTTATGTTTGTTTGATAAAAAAGGATACCAGTTTTTTATCTTCCCGAAAGAGAACAAGAAGAAAAATGAAACTTCATGACAATACAGAGCACAAGTTCACTGAATGGATCTTCTCTCTTTCCTAGTCTATGGCAGAGCAAAGTCCTGCATTGGAGCTTTGCTAGGAAGTATATTGGATTTTTTCCAAACTCATGCCCGGAAGGCTGGTTTTCTTTATTTTCCAAATGGCAACTGAAGCAAGATATGTGTGCATGTGTGTGTTATAAAAGCAACATACATATATCAAAGAAAAGACAACTAACCGCATCCAGCAAGATGTTTGACGTCTTGAAATCACGGTATATGACAGGTCGTTCTGCACAATGAAGAAAAGCAAGTCCCTTTGCAGCATCTAATGCAATCTTCATTCTTCTTGACCAAGTTAATGTAGAGCCCACTCCTACCACCAGAACCAAGTAGGATGAAGAAACAATAAGCACCAAAGCCTTAATTTTCTTTGAAAGTGTGCATTTTTTTCATCATGAGATTCAGGACATTTAAAATTTTTTTTTTTTTTTTTGAGAAACCGGACATATAAGATTTGGATTGTCAGAAAATATCCACTACTTTCCATACCCAGTGGAGTTGTGTAGCGAAACATCACATGCATTACTTCATACTGTAATACAGAAGAACTCATGATAGAACTTTAAGCAATATGTTAATGTTTAAGGGTAACTAGTACCACATGAGACCTCATTTCATCAAGTCAAAAAAAGTTCCACTGGATACTTACTGCGAAAAAGATGTCTTTCCAGGCTCCCACTTGCCATGTACTCATAAACTAACAGTCTGTGCTCCTCCTCACAGCAGTACCCAATAAGCTTCACAAGATTAGAGTGACGGAGCTGTCCTAAATAGTTAACTTCTGTCTACAAAACAAATAAAGAATGGTGAATACAAGATATTAAACACCACCCCTGCCCCCAGCGCCTCCCCC
This sequence comes from Quercus suber, assembly GCF_002906115.3. Taxonomy (NCBI): domain Eukaryota; kingdom Viridiplantae; phylum Streptophyta; class Magnoliopsida; order Fagales; family Fagaceae; genus Quercus; species Quercus suber. Next base: position 368,272 of record NW_027069937.1, on the reverse strand, counting down.
ACACCCAAAACATGAAATGGCATTATTAATAACTAGCTTGGTTTATGGCCGATGGCAAACACAAGTGATCTTTACATAATAACATCTGCTAAATAGTCATTGAAAGTACAATGGGTAACTAATAATTGTTTATAGAGGAATAGTAATTGAAAGTACAACGGGAAGAAAGATCATGCTCCCTTTTTTAGGTCTTCCTTACCAAGTTAATTTCACAATTTTGAAGTACTGCCCCCTGCCCAAAACAGCCCTGAGGTAAGTGTAAACAGCTAAGCCATTAAGGGTGAAGATTATATGTGAGCGGGCTCGTTTCTTTACTAAGTTCACTTCTCAAGCCCATTAACCAGGACAGTTCATTGATTTCTCTAATATACTAGATACTGACCAATCTAAGATAAATACTCTCCATCCTATATTGTTGGTCTTATTTAGAAAATCCAACTTTTTAAGGGTCATCATTTAATGCAAAGTATTTAAAAAAAAAATGTATAAGTTTGATGTTTGATCCTTTCACATTATTGCATACTCATTATATCAGCAGAAACAGATTTAATTTACCTTTTCTCATTCATCAAAAGTCAAATTTTCCATGTAAACCTCATATTGATAAAGCAAATAAATAAACAGAGAGAACAAGGAAAGTCAAATACCAGCCATTCCCTGTCACCTTGAAACCCTTCTCGATTAAGCTCCTTGATGGCAACTTGGGTGGAAGCGTAACCGGGTCTCACATTCTCATCAATAACTCCCTTGTATACAATTCCAAACCCACCCTCACCAAGAATTAAATCTGGCCGGAATCGCTTTGTAGCCAACCTCATTTCCTCATATGTAAAGATATCAACATTACTATTAACAGGATTTTCACGGAGATCGTTGACATTCTTGGGAGCCAAGGAATTGCTACTTCCATTTTTTTCTTGTGAATTAATAGATGTAGCCGATTCATGTCTTACTTCAACTGAAATTTCACAAGAGAAGGAAATATTATCAAGTTAAACATCAATAATTATATCAGCTAACTACTGTGTACTTGCCTTTATCAACTTCTCTGACATAAATTCAGCAGATCCTAATTTAAAAATTGAAAACAATTTTCACAAAATCTTTCAGTTGATTTATGTTTTGAAATGGCCAAAACAAAAATGTAATGCTCACTTGCTTTTTGCAATAACTTATTAATTTAGAATTAGAAGAGGACAACAACACAAACATGCAAGATTACTGGCATAGACCTCAAATCTGCTTCTCCAAGTATTATACACACCAAATTTTATTCAAGAACTATATAATGTCTCAAGAATCTGGATGTTAATTTCATCTCATTGCCAACAAATTTTGAGTGGAAGAGTCAATAGATGTAACATATTTTTCTATTATGAAAAAAGCAAAAAACAAAATGTATGCCAAAAAATGCAACCATTTATTTTTATTAGCACTTATGAGTCTCTCTTACCAGATACAAATTCTCATAATGTCTTATTAAGCGGCTACTAATATATTAAAACCACCAATTATTGAACATTTATGGATCCCCAGAAAACTAAATTTCCTTTAAATGAAAAAGGAAATACATTATCAACAAATACACTAAAAAGAAAAGGTAGATTGAACAAATTTAAGAATATCCATAAACGTAACCAAAAAAATAAATGCTCATTTAATTACTTTTAAAAAAAAAAAAGTACCTTGACTCGTATTAAGCAACTGGAGTTGTTGTTGTTGTTGCCGTTGGTATAGACGTTGTTGTTGTTGGTGGTGTTGTAATTGTTCTTGCTCTTCAATACTAAAACAAATCCCCATGAGTCTCAACCACAAGCACAGTCCAGATTTGCATTTCATCTTCCCATTACAATTCTACAAAAACCATTTCTATTTCATCACGGTTACTCATAAACTCAAAAACTTGTCTTGTGGGTTTATCTTAAACAACGTCAAAAAATGTCAATGTTGGATTTTTTTCCCAAAAAATGTCCAGATTTGATCCGAGTGGCTCCAAATCCGAAATGGGTCGCCGGGATTTCTGCCAATTTCACAGGATTCTGACCCGGGTTGCCGGAAAAAACAAAAACCCAGAATATTTTTTTTTTTCCAAAGTAAAAGGCACAAACTTTGAAAGAAAAACCAACTAAGAGAGAGAGAGAAAGCGTGTCTTGTGTGTGTGTGTGTGTGTGTGTGTCCGCGCGTGACAGAGAGAGAGAAAAACAGACAGAGAGAGAGAGTGAATGATTGGATGATTCCAATGGTTTGGTTTACAATAGGCGCCGAAAGCGCCAAACGATTCGCAGCCGAAGCAAATGGGTTTGCATTGGCTTTGGGCCTCAGTTTGAGTTTATTACTCAATTTCCCATTTGAGTTTTGTTTTCCTGTTTTTGTTTTTTTGTTTTTGTCTTTTTTTATATGCTTTGTTTCCTCTTAAGATACTGGCATAATTCTTTTTTTTTTTTTTTTTAATATCTAATTTTGTGACAACACTAATTTGAATTTCTTTAACTTTTGGAAAGTTTCTCGACACGGTTTCATTGACTTATTCACACCATTCATGCGTTATTATGTTGTGACGATTTTGATAAAGTACTATTTCAAACGTTACGTACATGAGATAATATGATTTTTTTTTTTCATTTTTGTAGTTTGACTTTATTTGCCTAAGAAGTAAAATCATATTTGGAAGTTTTCCGTAAAATAATGAGAAAAAAGTTTGCTTACAAACTAGTTTGTAGGTAATGACAACAAAGTCTTACTAAAAAATTATCATAGTTATATATTTTAAAAATCTAGCATTTGGATTACATGTTTTTTATAATCTTAATATGCATATCAAATTTCGTTTAAATTAGATGTTATTTACTATTCGATCCATAAATTTATTTTTTATGCATAATCTAATACTATAAAAACTTAAAATTTAAACACTTGATTAATGACATTTAATCTTTTTGAAATTTTGTGAGTATATAATAAAAAAACGCGATTTCATGGTGGATAAGTCAAAATTCATATCTAATGAAAAGATATAAATAGAGTTTGTTAGAGAAATCTTAGGAACGCAATACTTTTCAAAACGTAAAGTATTATATATCGGAGTTATGCATCAATCACAAATAGGATATATCAACCTATTTTTATTCCATACAAAAAAATCAACCGATTTTTGTAAAAAAAAAAAAATTGAAACTATTTGGTGTCCCTAGACCATTCACCTAAAAGAACTACATGACTTATTTTTGGGGGGATTGTGCTTCTAACAAGGAAAAATATTGGGTGTGGCTTACCTCCAACACATTTTTAACTGAAATCTCCTTTTATTTTAATAAAAAATTGCTACACATCCATTAACTAAATAAAAGGTGGAGATTCAAATTCACTATCACTTGCCATTGTATATTTAAAATAACAGAACATGTCTAGTTAAAAAAGTACTAAAAGTAAGCCAAACCCAAAAATATTTCGAATATTTTTCTTCTAAATAAAAAAAGTTCAAACATTTAAATTCACTCATAAAAAAAGATTTCAATATTTAAAGAAGTTTAAAAACAAGAAAATAATGAGAGAAGTTCCATAACTTTCGAAGCAAATATGAAGGAAATAATTGCTCTTAAATTTTAGGAGAGTGACTCTATAGTACTGAAGGAGGCAAAATTGAAGAGGATTTCAATTTCAAATCTCTCAAACAAACAGTTGTTACTTTAATTTTATCTTAAGGTTAGGCGTAATGTAGCAATTAAGAATACTAGTTTATAATCTTATGTATATGCATGCGATACATTTACAAATAAGCATAACTAAATGAGAATAAAATTTTTACCAAGTTTATATATAATGTTTGTATATTTGAAAATATAAAATAGCTACTTATAAAATAAATATAAATTTATCTTAAGCAAATAAAAAAACAAAATATAAAAAATCAGTTAAATTGTTATCTATTAAATTCTCAATGTTATTAAATTTTTTTTTGTTTTTAGTTTTCATTGATTTAAAATTGGTCTAGAATAGATGAGAATGAAACCTAAGTTGAAGTCTAAGTCTAACATTTCGTTATTTATTTATTTATTTAATTTTCTCCAAACTTTTCTTTTTCCTTGCAAAAGTCAAATCAAACCTTTCTTTTGTCCTTTTTATTTTATTTTTGACTTTTCAACTTTTGCACTTATAACTTATTTGGTGCAAAATTAAAAAATTAAATGAACATGTGACACAAAATTAGACTGTAGTTGAAAATTTAATTAATTTTTTTTTTTTTACCTTTGAATTTATATATATATATATATATGTTTTGTGAGAGAGAGAGAGAGAGAGAGAGAGAGATTAGTGCTAGTCTAATTTGGAGGTCGATTGAGGATAGTCATGAATTTCCATTATATTATTATTATTATTATTTTTTTAATATTAAGTATTTTAACATATGTTCTTTATTATTTGAGATTTTTTCTGATATGTTTATCAAATTTCAATTGATAGAGCTTTTTTGATTGAAGTATTATCGAACCCACTCAAAATATGAAAATTTGTGCTCAAACATTTATGTTACCTTGTTAATTGTTATAAAGCTATATATTGCATTTTATCTTTTTTCGTATGAATTTTTTATTTAAAAAACATATTATTTGATGATTGTGGATTCACAAGCCTTGAATGCGACTAAGCATCTGTCTAGAGATTACATTTGTTCAGGCATTAATTAGAAAACAATTGAATGACATTGAAAATATTCATATTTATAAAAAAAAAAAATGTTTTTGTTTTTGTTTTTTTGAAACTTATAAATTAGAAGAAATCTACAATAGGCTGATAGTCTTTTATTCCATAAATCATGTTTTTTTTTTTTTTTTTTTCATTCAGTAAATCTTAAAAAAAAGAAAAGAAGAAGTCATAACTACTTGACCCTCTCAAAGTTCAATTGTTTATATTCTTGTTAGTGTAAGCATATTTATATGATTTGTATGCTAAAAGTTTGTTGATTGATTTAGATTTGACTGTTTTGGTTTTCTTAGAAATGTTATACATAACTTCAATTTTGGCTGATGACCATTTAAATTGATGTAGAGTTGATGAATTTCACAGTTATATAAAGCTTTCGACTTAATTGGACACAATTCAAATTTGTTATAACACACAGAGTTCTACATCCATTGAGCACTAGTTATTTTTCTACAAAGTTTGTAATTTTTAGTTGGATTTGGTTTGATCTTCCCAGTCGAGGCTTCCTCAGTCAAAAAAATAATTTAGGTAGTTATAAACGATGCTTAATAAAATATTGTTGTAAGCTAACCAAAGGATTTTTGAAGTAGTTGGTTGATAAAAAATATGTAAATATATTTCTATAAGATTTATATTAAAATGATCATATCTTATGGACCAGAACCAAGATAAAGAGATAGAAAGTGAGACTAAATTATTAAGCAGTTGATCGAGTAAAAAATAAAAAATAAAAAAATAAAGTAGTTGAAGAAAAATAATTATAATACATCCATTATACTTTCATAAATCGAGCAAAGTTATTGATGAATTGACAAAGTCATCAATAAAGAAAAATTATGGCCTAACACACACACACACACACAGAATCATATTAAATACAAAAACAAACTAAGATATTGTAATAAGAGTGGTCCTATGCCCTTCTTTCCCTAGGTCATTTTGTGTTATGAAAAGGGAGAAGGTTTAGGACCACCTTCATGTTTGTAATCCTTCAAAGAAAACAAACAAAGAATATTATTGAGTACAAATGGAGCCCATATCTTAGCTCATTAAGCAAAATTCTTTTGATGATTATATAGTATGGGTTGAAGGAAACCCCCATTTTCTTAGACGCTGTAATTGCTCATGACATACCTGACTTTGTTTGAGTTTTATTAATGAAGATAATTCAACAGGTTCCTATGAAAATAAATAAATAAAAAAAATTGATGGGACAAGCTGCACCTTCTTTATTCACTCTATTTTTTTTTTTTTTTTTTGGTGTGAAATGATAGAATTTAAAATAAAAATAAAAATACAGATGAAGCCATGAAGGACACCAAATGGAAAGGCTCAAGCCTTTTGGCTAAAGGGGAGACCATGCACAAGCATTAGCTAGATCCGTGTCATACAAGACAAACACCTCAAATCATGACTTACATAAAGCAAATAGGCCAAATAAAGCAAAATGCTTCTTGCACAAACATGGATTTCTAATAAACTCTCAGACCATCTGCTACTGTGTGGTCATGGGTGGAATCACAAAGAAGGCATGGCCTCCTCTAAACTTCTCAAATATTAGATTCTTACCCTCTAAATTTACCTAAAATTTTCAAAAGATATATGGTTGCCCCCCCTCCCTTCTCTTTGCCAAACTCTTCATATTTCTTGTGTGACACTTCTAAATCGATTCATTTTTTAAATATTTTATTATCCCTCCTCTCCTCATTCTTAAAATTCTAGTTGCGCTCATGAGTGTGGTTTTCCCCGAGAAGATTGGTGGCACCATCTAATATCTTGGTTGGATGCATTTGGATATTCTCAAAGTAATACGAATTACGGGTATCCTAAATGGACCCTGCAATGATAGCCCACAAATCCAACTTCTCAAACATTTCTCATGTCAAAGCATGAAAATTCTATTCTCATGATGCCCAAATTTATAGTTTACTTTTAACAAGGGCCCATACATTTCTTGCAAATGGGCAATTTCATATGATGTGCAAAACCATTTTTGGATGTTGGTAGTAGGGGAAATTATTGTGTACTTCCGAAGTATTATAAATGCGTACTCCCTCCTCTCATATGAATGATGAGTCCAACTAATTAAATTCATTGTAAAGAGGCGACTACGCATTTATGATATTTCGGGAGTACCTAATAATTTTTCTGGTAGTAGATATTACATTATAGATTTATGTTATTATTATTATTATTATTATTTTCTGGCACAAGCTGGTATGACTAGGAAGGAAGTTAAATTGGACTCTCCAAACAAAACTTCGCACTTTTGGGGGGACATGTAAAGACCAAAGGCGTTCCAAATTTCCCTCTATAGTCTATACCATTACTTGTGAGAATTCTCCACTCTACTCTTTTTGAAGGTGTAATGCAACTACGTATAATGAGAAAATACATGTTCTACTTATTCTATCTTTGAGTTGGGTATTAAAAGTTATTGATTGTTCATTTTATTTTATTTTGAATATATACTGAACTCAAACTATTAAACTAACTACCTTACATGTTCAGACTTGATTAATTTTTTTTATCGAGCAAATTTGAGATTGTTTACAAGCTACTTGATTACTTATCGTTTTAGCATATATAATAAACATTACAACTAATATTTTTCTTCCATTCAAATTACATTTATTAATTTAATTACATAGAATGATTTTCTTTTATGAACTTACAAAAATTAGATTCAACAATCTTATATTGTTAGAAATTATATATAAGTATATGACTTTCACTACAAAATAGACTATTTATATTATCAATATATAAAATAATAATCACACATCAAAATAATTTATAAATAATAGATATCTTATGAACTTATATATTAACCCACAAAATCCAATCTAAGTCTCTATGAATACATTTTGTACAGTTTTTAGACCCCTTAACACAACCGGATTAACCTAGTTAATTAGCCAAGTGATTAACTTAGTCAAATTATGCAAATCTAGGTTATCACAATTAAACAATCATATCAAGTATATAGCATCGGAAATATAAATAACACAAAGATATGATGACCCAGGAAAACCAAACCGGTAAAAAACCTGGGGAGGATTTAACCTAGCTATCCTCAAGGTAAACTTGAATCCATTATAAAAAGAATTAAAGTTTTATAATAAGACTTAGACCACTAACATCTTATTGCTATCCACCAGTAGAAACTTATTGACACGACCACGTGTAAGCTCCGAGACCACAGACTCCTTCTTTCTTGGATTCTCCAGCAAGTACAAGCACGCCCGCTTGTGTATCTTTAAGCTCTTATGGCAGTCTTATGGCAGCAACTGAATGATCATCAAGTTCTTGAAGAAATCTCCTCTTGATAATCCTAAGCTTGTGTGAAGGAAAGTTCCTCACAGATCTCACAAGAGATTCACACAAACAGCAATATGAGCAATAAGAGCTGCTCAAAAAAATGTGGCTAGGGTTTTCTTTATATACTAGGAGAATTAGATCCAAAACCCTAATCCTTAATGGGCTTGGGCTGAGTTGGAAATTCTGTAGAAAAACGCATTTTGCCCGATTTTCTATTGATCGAGCTAGGCCGAAATGCATAATAACTTCTGCATCAGCTCAATTCCAACTTTACATAAAAGACATAACTTTGAGCAAACCTAAACAAGACTAAACAACCTGTTTTGATCATGGTTTGCCAACATTATACATTAGATTTCTAAATACATAAATTCCTAAATCTTTAGAACCTAACACATTTTTATTCATACATATAATAAATATATGACATTATATATACTTGAATCCAGTCTCATACTTATAAGTTTGTTCACAAATACATTATTAAATTAAAGCCTAAAATAAGAGTGAGTTGGGTCATTGCTAAATAAATGAATATAAACAAACTTTTTCTTTTCATTTGTTGTCATACTTTCTTGTTTATTTATAAGAAAACCTTATATTTTGGGGGTTAATTTGTAAGAAAGCTGTGATAGTATTGTTACAATAGTTCAAAATAATTTGGAAAGTTTCTATTTCAGATTATTGGAAAATTATTACATTCAGGCCTTTATGTAGATTCAAGGTCGCATGATTGAGATCACTGGAAAACTGAAGCAGGTCAATCACTTTGTTTCACATTTTGGATTATTTCTCTCTCTTTATTTATTTGCATGTTTTTAGTTTTTAGTTTCAATTGCAACTTAAAGTTGGGTTCTTTTTGTTTTAAATCATTTGGTAGTATGAATTTGGTAACAAAATGTGAACTGGGTCTTTCATGATTTAGTAAATACAAGGTGTGAACTGGGTTTTTCATGATTTAGTTGTATAAGGTGTGAGCTATGTCTTTCATGATTTTGAAACAACTTATGCTTTTATTTATTTGATTATACATGCATACGTACATATATATTTTTTGGGTACTTTGTCTCTTGCTAGTCTTTGTCATACTTAACTAAGATAAAGGACATTTGTGGGAATTGCTTCATAGGCATTTTTTAAGTATCTTTGCTTTGGTCAAGGTTGGAAACACAAAACAGTGTCGTTACTTATGGGAATAGCTTCATTAGAATACTTCTTTGTTGTATTCTTCCTTAATCCTTGAAAGAAGTTGAAGATTAGCATGCACATATACTAAATCTTCAACACGTTAGGAGTCATTTTGTTGCTCCTCAATGAATAAATGAAGGGGTATGTACTCTGATTCCTCTCACAATGTGATGACGAACAAGGTTGTCTAAAAAACTTGAAGGCTAAGATTTGAAGAGTCCCAAGGACATAACACCAAGCCTTTGGCTCTAAGTTCCACCTATCTTGCAAGTAATCGAAGGAATCAAACACATTCATATTTCCTAAAAACATACCATGCTTTGCATTCACCTGCTTTCTATGTTCATTATTTGGAAAGAATCTTCTTAAGCACTTGTTCATCTCCTCATAAATTTCAATATTTTATGTGGAGGAACATGATTTGGAGTCTCACCAAGTGATTGGTTGGTATAGTGGATAGATAAAATATAGCAATTATAGTCATAGTTATGAGTTTGTTTACTATAAAATGGAGAGGAGAAAAAATACAGCTACTTTGACTTCAACTTATTAAACAAACTTAATTATTAAAAAAATTATTATACTTAGAATTCAAGGTGTGAACCATGCAATGAAGTGGTGTGCAATTTTTAATTCATCAATCAATGAGTATATCATATGTCACGTCATAAAAGGATGATTTAGTAAGTTTAAAGGTGCGTACCTTTGATCTTCTTTTATTTAGGAGGAACAAATGACTACTAAACATGCTTAAGATCTAGTATATGTGTATGCTAATCTTCAAATTCTTTCAAAGAGTAAGGAAGGGCACAATAATGGAGCAACTCACACGTGGGATAATTATAGGTGATACTTGGGATGAGCTATTTGGATTAGTTGTGTTGCTTAAGATTGTAGGTCTTTAACTCGATGGTATGGATGGTGAATAGTTTTTTTTTTTTTTGGGGATGGTAGTGATGATGATGTTGATGGATGGTTATGATGGCGAAGGTGATGAAGGGGATGACGTTGTTGTTGGATCTTCTTGAAGTCTTCTCTATTCTTTTCTCTTATTTTGATGTTTGTAATAGTTTATTTGTATTCTAAACATCATTTTATGGGTATCAATGCACTTCTTTGCTCCTTATAATTAGGCATGTTTTTAAACGGTTTGATAGCTATTACTTCTAAAACTTAAAATAAACATAAAATATGCTTGTGGGGTATAGAAATTTAATCATGCCATGTGTTATACCCAAGGTCGAGGAGGCCAATACAGTTCCGAGGAGTCCTATACTCAGATGGTAAGGTCGGAGAGGCAGGACATGGCCACGTCAATGGCACATTACATGAGGGGGCCACACTGTAAAGGAAGAGCTTCAGAGAGGGGGTTAGCCCTGACGTGATTGGAGGGATGGTAGCTGCCACCACATTTAATGCACCTCACCAAACACCCTGATTGCATTTATGTGGAGAAGACTCCTAAACAGTACTGTCTTATTTGCCACAACTCACAGAAGACTTGGGAAGGCGTATGATGAGACAAGCACCCAAGTAGTGGCTTGCATAATCAACAAATGGAGGGCCAAGATCAGCCAAAGGAGGTTATATAATGAGAGAGATCCTCCAGGGACAGGGATCCATGAAGAAATCGGTAGAGAAAACACTATAGCAACAAGAATTGAAATTGTATCCAAGTTTAAAAGAAATATATTCAAGGACCACTCTCCTCGGATTTTGCCGAGGAAGGATTTCTTTGACAGGGTTTGTGTTTCTTTACTTTCTCACTATCATTAATTTACTGTGTGTGTTGTTCGATCCATTGAAGCCTAGTTTTTAAGCTCACTCTTTATAAATTCATTGTATTGGGCTCTTTAGACCTTAATCCATTTACCTTTTGGGCTTAGGATCCAAATCCTGCGCTTACAATGCCTACATAATATAACTTTAAAATATATATTAATTAATTAACTGTTGTGTCCCTGTCGTGTCGTATCCTAATTTTTTTTTCTTTTTTTTGAGAACGTTATGTCGTTGGATAATCTTGAAGTCTTCTCTATTCTTTTCTCTTATTTTGATGTTTATCATAGTTTATTTGTATCCTAAACATCATTTTATGGGTATCAATGGACTTCTTTGCTCCTTATTATTAGGCTTGTTTTTAAATATCTTGCAGTTGTTACTTCTAAAACCTAAAATAAACATAAAATATGCCTATATAATATACCTAAAAATATATATTAATTAATTAGTGCCCCGTCGTGTTGTATCCTAATTTTTTTTTTTGAAAATGTCATGTTATGTCATGTTTGGGTTTGTGCTTCTTAGATCTTGTATAGTGAAAGAAGAGTTGTTTGTCTATGACTATGTAAATAAGGATAGGGATAATGGATAATCTTTTTTCCTTTTGCCTATTTCAAGGAAACTTTAGTTTGTCTTTCATTGTTTGCAATTATGCGAATTATGACTAGCTTGGTTGTGGATTTGTTGGCTTGTTGCAAAGGTCTTTGCATAGACACCAAAGTGTAGTGATTTTGAATGCAATCTCATTATCTCTTATGAGGAAAATTTAGCGGGAGACAAATGCTATGAAGGTTTGAACTGATGTCCTCACTCTTCATTCGCACTTGTGAGAGAAGGAAATGCCATTTGAGCTTAAGACTTATTGACTTTATATTATGGAGATTGCTTTTTGGATGAAAGCAACTAGTTGTTTCTCTTTAATTTCTGATTTCCACTTTTTGGTTCTTTTAGCTTTGAAGCTTAGCTTCTGTTTTGTTTTTTAAGGGTTCCCTTTTTTATTTTTCTTGTTCTAGGGCTATGCCTTTATGCATTTCAATTAATAAATTTAATACGATTCATAAATGTACTTTGAGCTGAATTTAGTAATCAAATATGCCTTTCTAGTGCAAAATTAGAGAGGAGTAATGTTACAACCAGAAACTATTTTACAATATTTTTACAAACTATTGATATGACCAGTTTCTTATTGGTTTTCATCTAAACCCACTATTGACATTATTTTTTCATTTACCAATAACTACTTACCACATCAGTAGTTTGTAAAATGTTTTGTAAAATTATTTGTATCTCTAGCATTATTCAACAAAGAAGGAGAAAAGAAGCGTGCTTAATTTCCTTACCTTGGAGGAGCTGCGACAATTGTCTACTGATACAAATACCTACAAATCTATAGGTATATAAAGAAAACCATATTCTCTTGTTCAAATATGATAAACACTCCAGTTGTGTTTGAGTACCTTGTAGATAAAAGTGCTTGAAGCACCAAAAAGGATAAAAGTGCCTTCTTTAGTTTTTAGAAAATGAATCTCAATTTGTATAAAGTTTTGAAAAGAGGCTATGTGATTTTCATATCAATCAGTCTTAATTTTTATTTTCACCCCAGTAAGAATTTAATTTTTTTTATTTGATTATTTATGGGCTTCTAGATTAAAAGTTTTAAATGCTACTTGGTTCAACTTTAAAGGTCCAAAACATGCGTTTACCAATCTAATTTATGAAAACATGTGTTTAGTAACCAGGGACGGAACCAGGATTTGAACTTGAGGGCGGCCAAAGCTTAAAACAATTTTTTTTTTATTTATGAAAATTAAAACTAACACATATTTCATATTCAATAAAATACTACATATAAAATAAGTGTTGCATGTTTGTTGAATTTTGGAAGAAAGATGATCTACACAGTTGCATGCCTTCAAGTTGTGAACAATGTGATGCTCGTGAATTCAGCAAGCACCTCTCAGATTACATGTTCTATCTTTTATATCAGCAACAAGGTATGATGTCCGAAGTGTCAGGAATTTCAAAACTAAGGTTCAAGGACACTAGCTCTGAAGCGTCACGATTATTTAGCTAATATAAAGGAAACGATTTGGTAGGCGGCTGTAAAAATATGCTTAACTCACGAAAAATTTAATATACTAGTTTTTTTTTTTTTTTAGAGGGGGGGGCAATGGCCCTCCCCTGCCCCACTGTAGGTCCGTCCCTGTTAGTAACAAATTTTAAAAGCACGTTGTCTCTCTTTTTTTGAATTGTGTTTCTTATGTTTTTTCGTGGCAGCCTAGCTATGAGCTGTGATTGCAAATCGCAACAAATGCATTACTGCACTAGTTCAAAACATAAATGTTTCCGTTGTAAAGTACATCAATTTCCTTAATTTGTTCTTAGTTCTTTCTTAAAAACCCAACTTTACCTCTTGATTATACCGACAAAACACACAAGTGGTCAGCCCATATCTCACAATCTCACACGCTGCTCTCTGTAGGAGGCTCGAGGTTCTCTATGCTGTTGCTGCTCCTTTGGTTCATTTCTCTTCATTAATAATAATAGTACCAATAATATATTATAATAATAATAATAATACCAGTAATATATTTATTATTATTATTATTAAGAAGTTGATACTAAGAATGAAATCAACTATCTTATTATATCGCTCTAGCTTAAAAAAAAACCAAATTTTATACCGCACTTTTTAAAACAACCACAGTTTCCAAAAATTGAACTAAACTCATCTTAAAACCTATACTGAATTGGCCAGTCAGACCACCACTGACTGGCCTTGATTTTGGTCTGGTTATGCCCTTGGATAATTTGGCCGTTAAACATGGTCCAACTGTTGACCTGGCCTTGTCATCAAACTTTTTCAGTCCAGTTGGGTTGATTTTTAATTTTAAAAAACGAAGCTTCATGGAAGTATCAGGTAGGGAACATCTAGAAAGTAGAGATGCTTTACCACGACTAGTGTGATTTTTCAGAAAATTCAAAGTACGTAATGAGTCTCCAATTAATTAAATTCACATAGAGATATGGAATTGTTAGTTGAAGATATTTTTGATATTATACGAGAGAAGATATTGATTACTTAAGGAATTTTTAATTATCAACGGGAGATTATTAGAATTTAATAATTAGGAAGGATAAGTTGTGTGGGATTTGTTAGGTGAAATCAATTGCTCTAGATCCATTCTTATCATATTTTTTCACTGTTAGATTTTTACGCTTTATTAATTCTTTTTATTCATAGATTTATTTTTATTCAATAGTTTAACTTAATTTAGATAGTAGAACGTTCCATTTATTTTCGATTTCCAAATAGTAATTAATTTTATGAATTTCGGTATTCAATAACATAGTTAATCCCTGTGGGTTCGACATTCGTTTTCTAAAAACACTTTACTACTTGTTACGATTCTGTGCACTTGCAGATTATTTTACACGAACAGTGGTATTGATGAAGGTGGTAAGGTGGTGGCGGCAAAGACATTAACGATGCTGGCAGTAGTGTAAAGTAGTGGGGAGAAGGAACAGTGGTGGCATCACATAGGAACTAGGGGAGGAGGTGCGAAAAAAAAAAATTTCACTTACCTTTTGTTGACTTTGAAGAAGGTTTAATGTTAACTAAAATTTATAATTATGCTAAATATAAGAAGAAAAAAAACTATTTTTTACCTTAGGGTTACCAAATTGCCCATGACCCATAGATTGGTCCGGTAGCTGCCAACCCACCGAAATACCTTAAGACCACACACTTAATTATTGGATGCTTAAAATATTTATGATAAATTATGTTTTATATATATATATATATATATTGCTAGTAGTTTGGTAATTTTGATTTTTTTTTAAATATATAAATAAATAAGAGTTGAACAATTTGTTTATTTAAAATTAGAAAAACAAAAAACTATTTGAAAAACATAGTCTCAGTCTAGTAGCCCAACCCGCTAAAGATAAAATGGGCATTGCCCGTGAGTCAGAATTTTCTCTTTCAGCCAAATCTTTTGAGTAGTCGACGGCCTACTCGGCCTAATCCACCAAGCCTATAGGCCAAGTAAAAATGGGGCGGACCAACCCGGCCCAACCCATCGACAACCCTTATCGAAATAAAGCATGGAAATCAAGTGATTAAGTGAACTTTAATCCTTACCAATCTACTAGTATCAAATAATTTAAAGCATATAAAAATGCAATTTCAGCAATTAATTTTAACTGCTAATCGTATGTATTATATTGAATTCTGACAAGTATGTCAAGGACAAATATAATTATTTTATCTTTTTATTTGGGAAAACATAGAGATTCAACCGATTCAAGTCATTATTTTCCAATCAACCTATTCAATTAAATTTTTGTTCTTCCAATTAGAAATAAAGTAAATAATTTTTCCGATGGAACCTTCGTTTCTGGTCATGTCATATAGGCTCAAGTCAAGCATCCAATTGCTGCAATTTGAATTATCTCGATTCAATAGAAGCCTAAGGAGATGAATAGAGTCCCAAATAACAAGGGCGGTGTAAAAAGCAAATCCAATTACGCCTATTCCAAATCTTAAATGGAATGCAACAACGTAGGCATTCATATGTTTGCAATAAACAAATGTAATTTGCAAAAATCTCATCCATACATGATCATCAAGAGTTTAT
Source organism: Quercus suber (assembly GCF_002906115.3). Lineage (NCBI taxonomy): Eukaryota > Viridiplantae > Streptophyta > Magnoliopsida > Fagales > Fagaceae > Quercus > Quercus suber. Next base: position 352,637 of record NW_027069937.1, on the reverse strand, counting down.
TATTATTATCATTATTTTATTATGTGAAGGAGGTTATAATTCATAATTAATACAATACAGAACATAAATACCAAAAATAATAGATTGGAAGCTATCCAGAATATAATTCATAATTAGTAAAATTAGAAACTTCTTAAGTTATGATTTTAATCATCAAAACAATGTAATACTGCTAGGCAGCGCGTCAGGGTTATGATGTTAAGCACCATTACCTCCTGCGATAACTTTTGCTTGAAAAGTTTAGCACCGGAGAAATCAAAATACTCTACCATTATATTATAATAATAATAACTAGTCACAAACTTGTGTTATGCACAGAAACTTACTTATTTGTGAGGTAAACTAGAATAATTTTAATTATAAAATCTTAAATTGACAGAAAAGAAAAAAGGGGGGAAAAAAAGGCAAGAAAAAGGGAGAGGTGGAGAAAGAAAGAAGAAGAAAAAAAAAAGAAGAGAGTGAACTGAGAAGATGAAGTGAGGCGGAGAAAAGAAAGAGTCATAAATGAAGAGAGAGAAATAGAATAAAAAAGTTTTTTTTTTTTTTTTATAACACATCTGTCCGTACCGTTCCAAAAATGGAACGGTACTGTTCATATGTGTCAAAATTTATAGAATATAAAACACCTCATGAGAAGGGTTTTTTGGTGTTTGGTGTGCCAAATGCCAAATATTTGGCATTTGGCACACCTGATGAGAATACTCTACTCAACTTAAAAAAAAAAAATTGGGGTTTGCATTACTTTTATAGTGTTCATGATTAACTTCGCAAAGTTTGAGTTTAAGTTAAACTTGTTAGAGAGATAGAATTTCACTTCTTGTTAAGTTTGGACTAAATAAAAATAATTTTGTTTAAAAAAAATGATAATGATGCCTACCAAGCACCTTAATTACAACATTATCGTATATGAAGTTGCAGTAAAATTCTTCTATTATCCAATGAAATTGAACTTTATAATAGTTGATCATTTTTATATTTATCCAAATAAAGCCGCGTTTAGGATAATCTTAATATAAGATTTATTCAATTTTTTTTTTTTTTAATCAACGTTTGAGTTTAAATTTAAGTTAAATTTGTTAAAGAGATAAAATTTCACTCCTTGTTAAGTTTGAACTAAACAAAAATAATTTTGTTTTAAAAAAATGATAATAATGAGTTTGAATTTAAATTGAACTTGCTAGAGAGAGAGTTTCACTCATTGTTAATTTTGAACTAAACAAAAATAATTTTATTTAAATATTGTACTGACGTAAAAAAATTGTGTAAGTTTCAAAAGTTTCAGTTCTATATAGGTATATAGATAATAATAATAATAATAATAAAAGCTTCACTGTTAGATCAAAAAAAAATTACTAGTGTATAAACACCTAATTTATTACAGAAGAAACTAAATTATTGAATTTACCAAAATAAATAAATAAATTAGATAATTCAATAATTACAACAGGAAAGACGTTTTTATTTGAAACAAGGCAACGGTTAAGCTACAAAACTCTTTGCTACATTAGCCATAGTACGTGTAGTCATTTTGTGGAACTGCTATGAGTTATGGTGACTAATTATCGTTTAGCTTGGGGAAAAAAAAAAAGTTCTGCTACAAGACGCCCCCAGATTGGAATTTAATTTGGTCAAAGAAACACAACATAATAATCAAGCAAAAATCCTCATCACAGATACAGCTCATAGACTGACAGAAAAGCAAACACATGGTATACTGATAACAGAAAACAAAGAATTTGGTCATTACAATGGAACTTATGACAATTCAAATATTATTACACTAAACAAGTGATGCCCAACCAGAAAGCACAAGTGAACCGTTGTTGAGATGACCATACACCTACAAAATCTCATTTGGCAACAATTCTTCAACTTTACAATTACCGCACACAATGAGTTCCTAAGTGAAATCAGGAACATTTTCCTATGGACACAGAAATCTCATTGTTAGTCACATCTTCCTTCGGAAGAAAACTATTTCCAAATGTGCTATCATTAGAAAACTGAAAGTCTAAGCTACATGTTGGGAGCAAAACATTAGTATTTAGAGAGAAGAGAAATCACCTAAAAATAATAATAATTGGAATCTGAGATATCAATCAGAAGCAAACAGCACCACATGGTCTAGTCTCAGCCAGAAAGAAACACATTGCAAACGGAGAATGTTTGAATCACTACAAATGCAATTACTGGCTTTCTATTTTGTCTAAAGACAATGCATAAATCACTGGGAAAAATATGTTGCATTATCCTTTCCATTTTCAGTATTTAATTGGGAAAAGAGTTAATTAACACATTTTTTCTTATGAAATAGTAATTTATTACTCCAAACACAGATGATGTCTAGCAAACCAAAACAGGACAAAAACAATATGTCAAATTCCTGAGATGAACACCATTCTTAAGGATTTTACACTGGGCAAACATCGACTACACAAAGAAATCAAATTTGCTACTAAAGGTAGTTGGCAAACTGAAATGAGCGTAAGTCATTCTAACCACAATGTCATTATTTTTTATTAATTTCAAATCAGGAACAGTTAACAAATCACATGAGAATTTAAATTTTCAAATCTGTGCAAATGAAATAAATAAGCATTCAACTAGGAATTGATATAAAATGAATTGGTTTTCTAAGAGAGGGAGAGAGAGAGAGAGAGAGAAATTAGTCTTCCCACAGTAAGACATTGTCCTCATTTTGACGGTTGGGATCAATACAATCAAGAAATTCAAAATATGATGGACAATATATAAGAGATATAATCTGTAGCACAGCGAGGGAGAAGGAATTCATGTTCAACCATGGTTTTAAGTATTACTAATGTCTGACAATTAAGTGATTCAATTGATTGTCAAGTCTTTTAGACTCAACTATATTTTTTCTAGCACAAAAATATTCTGAGAAATCTACATTTCCCAATTCTCTAATAACCTCAGCCTGGATTGAACTTAACTCCTAATAACAATTTTGAAAGTGTAAGTAATGTGAAATGTGCATAGTATAAATAGTCAAATGGAGGGTAGCTTACCCCATATATGGTGGAACTTCATTGCTAGTTGAGTAACATATCTTCTCTCTGCAGGATTAGAAAACTCCATGTTCATAGACTCCTGTATTGCAGACAAGAATTCTTGCCTTCCTTTTGCAGAAATAACAAGGTAATTTGGTCCATGAATAGTGCTTAAGTCCACAACCTAAAATGAGGGGAAAAAAAAAAGGTTAAAAATTTGCTCAGGGACATTATTTACATTCGTACATAAGGAGATGCGATAAACAGTCAAAGACAGGAAACTATGCTCTTTAGTTTATTCTTAGTAAGTTGTGAGTTTAAATAATTGAAAGACACATTCAAAACAGCAATAAGTGACATCAGAATTGAATGAGGGCTCATTTTTGTTGTCTCACTTTGCATGGAGTTTCATTTGTGAGATTACAACTATATCAGGGTTCAATACACCCGAATTGCTCTATTAAAATGTGTAACCCGTTTTACTTTAATGAAAACAATACCATCATAATCTCAACAATCAGGAACAGAATTATAAAATCAGGAAAGCAAACCATATCACATTATTAAGGACTAGGAGCCCCAGCATAATAGATGGGTAGTTTAGTTTGGAGCCAAAACTGACCACCTTCCTGCCTCTTGCTTAATATCTCTACTTTTTTTGCTCACTCACATCCCCTCCCCCATTCCAGCACAGGATTTCAGATTGCAAATTATTGGTCAGAATTTTTATGATCAATTATAAAAATTCTAACCTACACACACTTGAAATTCCTATTCATTGACTATTCTATGTTATGAAAGCTAAACTGGTTGCTTAGGCTGCCAGTGCCACCAAAAGTATATCATGTATAACACGTCGTAACTTGTATTATTATATTTTTTGTAAATCATTTCACATGTGCTTAATTAGCCCATTTAAGTTGAATACTTCAATGTTCTCTGACATAAGTAACTGAATCTGTTACCAGATTTACCACAAGCATGGCCATCTAAAAATATAGCAATTATTACCATAGTTTATGGTTAATTTCATTTTTATAGATTAAAGGAAAACTGAAGACACGCCATTTGATTTTTGTATTATCATCCAATATTATGATCATCAATTCTAACTTAAGAGATGCATGCACTTATTATTTATTCTTTATAGAGTGAAATTTTACATTACAAAAAGCAAAAACATGAGAAAGAAAAAGGGATCATTATGAGGTTATTTAAGCATTAAACACTGAGAACCAACAATATTACAAATATCCAACTAATCATATGTAGGAAATAGAGTTTTGCAAATCTTATTATTTCAGAATTTTCTCTCTGAACTCTACAACTAATTTACAAAGCATGAAACACTAAGAACCAACAAAATTACAAATATCCAACAAATCATATGTAGGAAATACAGTTTGCAAATGTTATTATTTCATAATTTTCTCTCTTAACTCTACAGCTAATTTACACTGAGCACAAATATGCAGTTATAACACAAAGTAGTGCCCATAAAGTCAAACATACATATCACAGTAATACAAAGCACAGAGAGAGTTTCAGGGATAAGGGATTAAGGGTTCATTACTTGCATCCTTGTTTTTCTACCAAGTATTTGATACATCTAATTATACAAATTATAAGTTCTTTAAAATTTCCTAGTTTTTCTGCATATGCAATAGTCATGAAAAAAAACTTTCACAGGAATGACAGAATTGTGTCTTCATGTGTGCGGGTGCGACATGCATGATCGTGTTTGATGCAGCACTAGTAGTGCAAAGAGTAACATAATGGGGAAAAAGGAAATGAGTCACAAAACTCTAGACTTCACCACCTAGGAGTGCTTGGAGTCACCATGGAGTTTTAAGACAAAATCTCACTCAGGATATTCTCTACTCAAATTGCACCCTTTCAAACCATTCCTAAAGCCTCTGTTTACTAGCCTTCAGGGATTACATTAAGACACAATTACATCCCATAAAATTTTCAACAACATTAAAAGCCCAATTCAAAAATGAGATCTGGAAGAAAGTATAAAAATAATTAATTCTGAAACAATTTTGGTTGTGCTCCCTGCATCAGTGTGTGTTCATGTGGGCCCGTGTCCGACTGTCTTTGTGGATGAACATACATATGTAAGCACAAAATTTATACAGATACTGTGAGTGTGTATGAGGGGGAGAGGTGGATGAAAAGTTCATAGCATAAGGTGTTGGCATATCAACATGACATTTATTTTTGAAAATTACTGAAAAAATATCCTTTCTTCCCTTGACAAGACAAGTTACGAGGGTAAGTTACAGTATTTCATTTAACATTTTTATTTCTATTTTATAATATCTTGCCAAGATTACATATATATATAACCATAAATAATTCTATTTACATGTTATAATCCTATTTACACTCCAATAAATCCTAAACAGTTGTAAGTAATGGATTAATCACTTAAGATTAAGCCAAGTTCCCATTTTGATTACCCTAAGTACCTAGATGAACCAATACACTCACCCTTTACAACACTAGTATGCAACTAGTTGCAAGAACACAACCAAGTATTTTATGTTCAATTAAGCACCCCAGGAAGCATTGAATGGCATGGTATAAACATCCAGCACCCACAATCACGGTAATATAGAAAGTAAATGTGTACAAACAACTTGCCTGCTGCAACCAAGGGATTATGGAATTCATAAATCTTTGATCTAAGAGATATGATGTCAAAGTACTGAGAATGTCACTAACAGTCTTTGGTGACAAACTTTCCAGAACAGGACCAGTCCTATCAAGTAGCTCAACCAGAACAAGTTCATCATGTGAACAGAGAGCTTCCACGTATGCAGAGTCTAGGTCTCCTTCACATAAATAACCTTTCACACGTTTCCAAAGGTTATTCTTACTTTCTAAACCATGTTGTCTGACATTAGTACTAGAAGCTGAGGCAAAAATAGCATTAGCATTTCTTGTTTGGCCACAACCAACATTTTGCATTCCCTGCCCAGAACCTTTCTGCATGACTTTCCCCGCAGGATTCCTCGTGATCTTCACCTCAGACTTTGTCCAAATATCGGTACCTTGTTTAGCAGAATTGCTTGACCTGCACCTACCAACTGCATTTTCATCCCAAATATCAGAACTTTTTACAGACAACAATGAAGGCTGTCTATTGCGAATATCAACAGATGGTCGAGGTGTGCATGTAGAGAGTCGGGGAGAATGCACACTTTGGTTCTGCTTCAAGAGTTTGGAGCTTGCTGAATCAGAATATCTCCCCCCGTGTACAATATCTTGAGCTAGCCTGTCAACTACATGTTCTAAACCTACCACCCTTGATTGTATTGTAGTCAAGCTATCCATTACGCCAGTTGTAAACACCTGCAGAAAATTTTAATACATATGACAGTTGCCCATGCTGATGGCTAAGAAGTATCACAACAGAATGACATGTATGATAGGATAAGCATTGCAAATGGAATGCAACGGATCGTGGATGTTCTTGAACATGAAGAAAGAACAACTAAGAGGCAAAGGGATCCAGAAATCATGTACCAGTCGTTACATTTATGCCCTAAGGCAATTTAGAGAGATCAATTAATCTCATAAGCTCATATTAAGCAGAGAATATCTCATACACAACTCTATAATCTTATATACTCATATTAAGCAGAGAAGATCTTATACATGAGTCTAATTGGGTGCCTCAGGCTGTTTATAAAAAAATGATTTGTGTTATATGTCTAGGAGCTCTGAACCAACAGTTAAGTACAAAATTTATACAACTATCTGAGAATCCTACAGTGTTTACCTGTAAGAGATCCATTAGGTTTGACTGTTTGTTTTCAATCTCCAAAAGTTGCTTTCGAATGCAAACCATTTCATTCGCTAGTTCTGAACAACATCCACGGGTAGTTTGGGAACAAGACTCTGTAACAGTAGAATCAAGACTTCTACGATCCTGCCTCTTTGCCAAGTACATTTGTTCCTCACTACTAACTTCTTCAGCTGCGAACCGCTGAGTTCTTCGAATTGGCTTGAGTAGACCACCTTCCTCAAGGCATTCATGAGAAACTGTCACAAACTTGGTCTCAAAGTTATCAGTAGTAAGATTGGACACAGAAGAACACTCTTGTTTGTCATCCATTGGTACATATTCATACCTAGTATCCTGTGGGCTTGTACCTTCAGCACTCATTCTTTCTAACGTCTTGGTAACAGAACTACTCTCAGATTCATCATTATGAAATTCTGCTAAAGAAACATTATGGCTCTTTGGAACAGCAATTTCAATTTGCCAATCATCTGCTTTGGAATGTTGAGGGTTTTCCCCATAATTTTGACATGTTTTTCTGATAGACAAAGGAGCCCTACCCTTAGTTGAGCCTGTACCAGTTTTCTTGAGGGTTACATCCTTCCATCCAGACTCACCAGTACTGGTGAGGTCGCTGTAGTCACCTCCACAATAATTTTCTGCAGAAATTGTATGATAAAAATGAAATTGAAGGGAAGCATAGAAAGAGAGAATGCAAACATAATCCCACATCATAGTTCCAAGAACAAGCTATTAACTATAACTTGCTCTGTTGAACAAATTGGGTAAAAGATTTAATATGACAAAGAAGTTCAAAACAGTACAAAATGACACTTCTCTACTTCCTTCCACTGATTGATTAGAAAATACATGAACAAGGGTACAAGACTTCTCTGAACAACTAATACAGGAAAAGATAACACGCATAATTAAAAGTTGCACAGGAGCTTATAAACTAGAGTAATCATTGCAATTCCAATTTAACGTAGCCCAATAAATTGCTTACAAGTCATAGAATTTTCATGAAAATAAAGAGGAATAGGATATTATCAACCAAGGCAGGTTAAGGATAAAAGATGAATAACAAGAATGATCAGACATTATCGTATTCCCATCATGACCTTTTTCTCCTTTCTACTTTGCTTTATATAAGCACCAGTTCCTTTCCTTCTAACTTTCTGTCTTTCTATAAACTTATGTAATCTGGAATAACAGGTGAATTAATGATCCATGTTAGATTATGAGTGTAGCAACTCTTGCATATACGGAGGTTCATTTGGGCAATTGAACCCAAGCTCAGAAAAAGGTCATCTAAGTACACATCTTGTGTACTGGGTGGCGTTCCTTCTTTTCACTAAAATTACCTTGCTTTCGAAAAAAATATATATCAACAAACCAAATGTTATACACTACAGCTCACAATTATCTGAGCCCAGGGTTAATTGCCCAAATGCCTGAATCCAATACCAATGATCACAAGAACATATTTTAGATTAAGCATAGCGTACAGAAATTAACCTTATTTCAAAAGTTCCACCTCATGAATTACTGCCTTAAAGTAACTAAACTCAGAGTTCCACATTCCCTATATGATCATATTCTACTTGGAGTACTTAAAACTATTTCTACAGCTACACTGTAGTCCATGCAGCACTAAAATATCCATGACCCCATAAAGATGCTTTTAGTTTCTGATTCCTCTTTGACAGATTTGCAAGGCTTACAAAGCAACATGAACAAATTCAAAAAAGCTACAAGAAAAACAATGCAACTAACCAGAGCATGTAATCAACATTAAACATAACACCTATCTAAACAAATATGTCATATCAATGGACATCAGCCACTAAACCTTTAATAGAAGATCCAGCTTCTGAAGGTTCAGGAGTATCAGGCCCTGGAAGACTTCTCCAGTACTGTAGGGCCTGCAGTACTGCATCCCTAACTGGTTTAACCTATAAGAAGCACAGGAAGTATCTATAGGGTCCACTTTAATCAATTAGAAGACGAGAAACTTCTCTGAATGTAGATATTTATTAAACTAACCTTATCAAAACGACAAGATTCAAGAGAGCGGATGGAGGAAGCCCTAAAGGATCCCAAGAAGGATCCACCAGTTGCAGCAATGTCCCCTAATGCCACAGAAGCAGCTTTGCGTGTTGTCCAGTCACTGTTTTTCAGAGCTTCTCGGATTCCAGCCATTGCACCAGATAGAATATTTTGTGTGGGAGCACCCCCGACCTGAAGTAGAGATTGAAAAGCTCCATATTTTTTAGATTTGAGAGTTCACAGAAAAAATAAAGATATATGTACAATCAAACCGAATGTTAAAAAGAAATCACTTAAAGGAAGTAAAGAAATAAGACAAAATATAGGAGGTATCCAAAATTGGCTGATTGGCAGCTTGATAGCCTATGCCAAATAGTATTTTAATTGAGGATCACACTGTTTTTCATAATTAGAACAAAGACCAAACATTCTTCTTGTGCTTCCTTTTTGATAATTCAGATAACAAAGCACTAAAAAACAGGTTTTCCTTCTTTAAAAGGAATAGGTACAGACACTGTGGATGGCCTTTTGGAAAGACATAGGTTCACAACTATCAATACTGAAACTGGAAATTTTTGTCCCTTTAAGAACAAAAGTCACTTAATTTATCAAAAAAGAAAAAGAATATATATAATTAAAACAATAGTTATTTAATTTCAAATATATCCCTTCTTAGACCAATTACACTAAAAAACTTACGTAAATAGATCAAATGCCTTAAAAAATGTCAACAAACTATTTTATTGATTTTATGGCCTTAGGTAAAGAAATAAAAACAAAATTTTGAATTCATTATACCAAATCATAATTCATAAGGAAAAATCAAAGACAATTTAGCAAATCAACCTCTGTGCTACAGTTTAAACTGACCTGAATAATACTTCTATTCAACTCAATCACCGCTGGTTTTGCCATAAAATGTGGATTCTTAAGCAACTTTGTGGTCCGAGCCAACATCTTCTGCAAGATTGAAATTGGAGGATCATGACTGTTGTCAATGACCCTAGCCAAGCACAATGCCGAACCCAACTGCACCTGCCTATTTTGTTCACCCAAAGCTTCAAAAAGCGGCTTCACTAACACAACAAAGACACCATCAGTCTCACCCCTACGATTACTCAACTTCGAAGCCAAAACACCTACTGTTTCCACACATGCGTCCCTCACTATAGAATCTGGGTCCTTGAGCCGCTTAACAATGCTAGCAACCATCTTGGCAAGATGCGGTCCAACAAGGCCCTCATGAAATCTCGCTAATGTACCCATCAATCGAATACACTCCTTTCTCACAGCACTCTTTTGTTCTGAATCAGTATCCAATATGCATGACAAAAACGGGGCAATCCCATCTGGGGTTAAACATTCAGCAGTTTTCTCGAGCTCGTCAACACCAATCTGGTATGTGTCTCTATCTGCAAGCTTGTTCAGCGCAATAACCACTTTATGTTTCAGCTCAAAAATCACCTGTTGCGCATTCACCCTAGTGGTTCCTCGCGCTTTCATATGTGCATGTGTCTTCATCTTGATATGTAAATCAAGACCAAAGTTCTAAACATGCACAGATAGCGCCTTTCAAAGTTTACATTGTTGATGGGTTAAAACATTGGTGAAAGCTCTACTTTTAACATCAATGCTTGAAGCTAATATCAATATGGAAAACATGGCAACAATTTTGCTCTTCAATTAAATCAAACCCTACAATGAGACAGCAAAGAAAGTCAGAAAAGAAACTAGAAATTACACATTCACATTAACACTCTGTTTGATATGTAAATTTCGCCTTTCAAAGTTAACATTTTTGTCCGTGAAAGCTCTACTTAAACCATGAATGCTTGAAACTAATAACAATATGGATAATATGGCAAACATTTCAATCTTCAAATAAATCAAACCATACAATGGCACAGTGAAAAATGTCTAGAAATTACAAATTCACATTTCACTCTCCAAAGACAATAATTATTTGAGAAAGTAATTCGAGGCTAAAAAGTTAAAACTTTTGGAAGTTAACACAATCATAATAGAAAAAACAAAAAAAAAAAAAAAAAACAAAAACAAAAATGCATGGGATTTAAAGATTTACCCATTCTTCTTCTCTTCTTTACTTTTCCTTACCTCAAAATTCTTAGCAACCAAACAGAAACGAAACAAAAATGCAAGGAAAAGAAACCTGCGTGCACTGTAGCAATACATGCTTACAAGTTTTAACATAATGTTTAAGAAAGGAAAAACCAAAACAAAATTAAAAAGAAACCCTCAATCCTCTGTTTGGTTCCTGAGAAAATGTATCGCGAAAAGAAACGCTGTGACCAAGCTATAAGGCCGGAGAAAGCAAACCACAAATTATACATTCACATTAACTGTTCATTTGGTCAGTGAGAAAATTCAGCCAAAGATAGTAATTTAATCTCAGAAAAACAAAACAAAACAAAGTGAGACTACAAACCTTACTTTTGAAATTATTAGAAGTAGTTGAAATCAGGACATAGAACTTGCGAATTTTCTCTTCTTTTCTTTTTTTTATTTTTTCTTTAGTCTCTTTTACTTAATTTTTCTCAGCAACCAAACAAAACTTAAACAAAAACATCAAAAAGAAAAACCCTAGACATCTTGAAATGAGTTTCACACAATGATACGTTTTGTAATGAGTTTTAGTGGCAACCAAACAGAGCCTTAATCCACATTTTTGAAAAAAAGAAGAAACTTACTATGTAGTACAAGGAGTGGAGCTGAGGGAAAATGAAATGAGATAGCTCCAATTTTAGAAACTACTAAAAGTGAAATATTTAAATTTTTGAAAGCTAAAAAACAAATAAAATTCAAATTTTATTTTTATTTTTATTTTTATTTTTAATTAATAAAGAAATAAAAAAAGAGGGCACGAATTTCTCTGTATTTCTCTCTCTCTCTCCCACTCTCACTTCGAGACAATCTTTTATGCGCTTTCAATTTCAAAGTTTAAATTCTGAGAGAGAGAGAGAGATGGGAAGCTTGAAATTTCGCGCTTTCCTATGGGTTTCGAATTTGGGAGAGCGTTTAGGTTGAGAGGTGTGGGGCCCACTTTTAGGGTTTTAAACCATTACATGTCCGCCACGTGCTGCTTCCTCTTAGCGTAGATTCCATTTTACGGTTCTCCATACCCCCCCCCCCCCTCTTTTAATCAAATTTTTATTTTTTTGGGTAGAAAAATTCAAGATCCTTTTCAATCAAATCCCCTCCAAAATATGTGATATGAAGTGTTTCTAACTTAATTAAGTAATATTTAGGGTGTGTTTGAATATTGTTTATTGTTGAAAATTGAAAACTGAAAATACTGTAGCAAAATAATTTTTAAATGTGTGAATAGTATCGTGTGACCCAATTTTAAAGTTGTTTTTTCTGAAAAAAAATACATGCAGGTTCTGTGAACAGTGCACGAAACCCACTAAAAAACATGGGACGCAGCTGAAAAGTGTTTTTCAGCACTATCCAACCATACACTTAGTTTTTTTTTAGAAAAGTCACCTAAGAGAGCACTCACAGCAGTAGTGTTATATAGGTATAATACTATATTTTTAGCTCAAAATCACAAAAAACATCACGCAGCAGTAGAACTAAATCTTTTAGATTTAGCTCCACAGCTACAGTACGCATCTATATTTAGATGTGTACTGTAGCTCATAGGTAAAAAAAAAAAAAAAATTTTATTACATTTCTCTCTCATCTCTTATTAAATAATCTTTTCTTATTCTCTCTCTCTCTTCGGCTTCTCTCTTTCTTCTTTCTTCCTCAATTTTTTTATCTCTAGCAAGCCCGCCACTCCCTTATCTCCCTCATCCCTCAGCTCGCCGACGCAGCTCCCGCAAGCCACCGCTACCGCGCCCATCTCTCTTTTCTCTTTGTTGTGATTGAGTTTTTTTTTTTTTTTTTTTTAATATGGGTTTGGTGGTTGTGGTGGTGGTGGTTGATTTTGGCTATGGTAGTGGTGGTGGGTGATTTTGTCAGTGGGTTTGTGGATTTTGGTTGTGGTGGTGGAGGATGATTTTGGCTTTGACAGTGGATTTTTGGCTTTGGCAGTAGCTTGATCCTTGGTTTTGTTTTGTTTTTTTTTTCTATGTTGTGTTGTGGTTGCCAAAGTAGAGGGTGGTTGTGGCCGACGGTGGTGGTGGGTGTGGCTTTGGCTGTGACTGATGGTAGAGTGGATTTTTTTTTAGAGTAGGATATATTATTTTATTGTAGTTGTTATATTATTTTATTGTGATGTGTATATTATTTTATTGTGTTGAAAGCTAAAATAGATCCACTGTTGTAGCATGTGTGGAGGTAAAATAGATAAAGTGACTTTTTGTGTAGCTAAATAGCTAAAATTTTGCCATCACTGCTGCAAATGCTCTAAGGTTCAAATTTTCTACCCAATTATTAAATTATAAACAATATTAAAAAGAAATTTGAATATAACCAATTTAATAATCATGTCAAAACCCTTAATCCTAACACAATGTGTTTATTGAATGAATTGATAAAATACGGTTGCGTTTAGGATAGCTTATATTAGGCCGCTTCTTTTATCATTTTTTTTTTTTTTGGAAGAGCGCTTCTTTTATCATATAGTTTTTTTTCTTACTATTTATAGATTTCAATGTACTTTTTGGTACCATTCATATGCCCTATTATACTATTTTAGCTAACTTTTAGTTTTATCTATAGTACTTTTAGCAAAAAAAAATTTCAGTTTCAATTAAATAAGTTGTTCCCAAATGAACCCTACATATAAATGCCTAGAGTTTATACCATGCTTCATATTGTGTTGAGTTCTAAGTTTAATATTGTCTCAAATTTATGAATTCATTTCAATTTGAAACTCATGTTTATTTTTGCTATTCATTTATTATTATTTTGGACATTAACAAAGTGGAGTAAGGCAAATATATATATATATATATATATATATATATATATATAATATATATTATATATATATATATACTTTTTTTTTTTATTAAAACTTTGCATTTCATTGAGGACTGTTCACAACCTTCAAAAAAAGTGAGACAAAGGGTTCTGTTAGAGTAAGAAAGTGATTGCCAAAAAATATAAAACTTATTATTTAGATATAATACAAAATTTTATCAATGGTTTTCTTTTCTTCTCTACTTAGTTCTATGCCCCAAAAATAAAAATAAAAATCGTAATAGAGATAGGAGTTTAAATGGAAAAATTAAAAACATGCAACCTAATTTGAAACATGGTATAAACTTTTGGCCTTTTTATGTAATTTTACCCCTCTAATATGTGATTTTTTTTGGGGGTTGGTAATATAGGCATGCATTTTAAATAAAAATATTAAATACAGTCTCAACTCTCAACAAATTAAAAAAAAAAAAAAATGTGACCAGAATTAATTAACATGATTTTATATCTTACTAGCCTCATTAATGAGGCACTTTTTTATTTTTTTATTTTGAGTATAATGTCATAATATTTAAATGTAAGATAGAGATAGTGTCCTAATATTTTTTTATAAATGTGATCTGAATTAATTAACATAATTTTATATCTTACTAGCCTCATTAATGAGGCACTTTTTAATTTTTTATTTTGAGTTTAGTGTCATAATATTTAAATGTGAGATAGAGAGAGTGTCCTAATTTTTTTTTTTTTTTAAATGTGATCTGAATTAATTAACATTATTTTTTATCTTACTAGCCTCATTTATGAGGCACTTTTTAATTTTTAATTTTGAGTTTAGTGTCATAATATTTAAATGTGAAATAGAAATATTGTCCTAAATTTTAGGATTTTTTTTTTTTTTGAGTATCAATTTTTAGGATCTTTCTATACATGAGAGATTATAAAAGTTTGAAATTTTGAATTTAAAATTTAAAAAAAAAATGGCAATTTAGATTGGAGAAGAGAAAAGAAAAAACCTAAAATTTATGAACTTTTTTAAAATAGTAAATTACTCTTTTAACCAGTTGTGCTTTTAAATTTAAAATTATTTAACTAAAAGACAGGGGTATTTTAGAGAGTTTAAGAATTCATATGAGAATCTTTTAGTGCGCAAAATGATGAAACACAAACAAGAAATCCAGTTATTAGTAGTATAGATAGATACAAGGTCGACCCAAGCTTAGGCCACTAAGGCAATCGCCTAGGGCTCCCTACTAGAGAAAGGCCCCCAAATTTTGTGGCAAAAATTGAAATATATATATATATATATATTTGTAGATATTTTTTTTGAGATATAAGAAAAAAAAAATTTACATTTTTCTTCTACTTTTAAGAAGTCCCAAAGAATTGAGTAATACTAGAGATAATACAACTTTAAATACATAAGGCTTACAAATATGTGTCACTAATTACAATAAATAATTTAGACAGGAAAATACTATAAATACTATAAATTTTACTTTAAAACTTTTATACAAATTGATGTGACAATTAATATAATTTGTAGACGTCAACAGCCTATTAAATGCATTTTTAAATTACTTAGTGATACATCTTTATAAGCATCATGTTGTATAATTTGTAATATCTCTAATATTATTCATTCAAATACTTGTTTATTATCTTTTTAAAGTGTCATTAATCACATTCAATGCTACAATTTTTGTAAGTTTTTTTAATAAAATTTGTTATAGTTTTAGCATTTCTTCAAAAAAAAAAAAAAAAAATGTCAACAGCCTATTAAATGCATTTTTAAATTACTTAGTGATACATCTTTATAAGCATCATGTTGTATAATTTGTAATATCTCTAATATTATTCATTCAAATACTTGTTTATTATCTTTTTAAAGTGTCATTAATCACATTCAATGCTACAATTTTTGTAAGTTTTTTTAATAAAATTTGTTATAGTTTTAGCATTTCTTCAAAAAAAAAAAAAAAAAACATATTACAAGATAAAAAGAATGCATTTTTGTTATATAAAAATTATGATATTGAAAACTAGTTAAATGTTATTTAATTAATAACAAAAGACCTCATTTAAGCATATCGCCTTAGGCCTCAAAGTTTGTTAGGCTGCCTCTGGATAGATAATAAGAAATGACAAAACTTAGGTATAGTACTTTAGGTGTTATTCCTTAAGTTCTCATCTTAAAATTCAGTCATGTGATTACTTAACTAAAAAATATACTTTAATCCCATGAGAAAAAATATACATGTCAGAATCTTAAAAGAAGAACCTAAAAAACAACACCTAAGTACTGTATATAAGTCTTGTTCATAAGAATAATACAAACATAACCCGTTTCAACTTTTTAAAAATATGACCGAAAATTATTAACTTTTTGTATATTTTCTAAGCATGTAAATTATACTACTAGTTATAATTCTAAATAAATAAGTTTTTGACAAATTCGATCTCTTAATAACATTAATTAAAGTACTAATAGCATACAAATACAATCACTTATTTTAAAAACACTAATAACATACAATATAAATATTCTTATTTCAACCCAACGAAGTTCCAACCAAATTGGGAAATATTCAATCTATGAAAAATAAAATGAAGTGAGATTTTTTTTTTAAAAGGGAAAATGGTTATGAACTTTGGGTTTAATGACTATAGGCATTAAAATTCTTTTGATTACTCAATTATATATTTAAAATTAAATTTTGTGTTGAATAAAAATGACATTAATTTATGTGAACAAGTTCTTATCAAACTGGTCAACCCATCTTGACACACAAATAACGAATTGAATTATTTTCGAGTCAATTGCGTGCTAAGAATGTCAACACAAAAATTGACACATGTACTAATTATGTCAAAGCAAGTGAACCTAATATGATAAATCAAAGTGCTACTAGAAAAACAAATGAATAGTTTCTCAAAAAAAAAGAAAAACAAATGAATAACCAATGTGAAGAGTTGCACTACTTTGTGCAAAATACTATTTCTATATGCCTCAGAATAGCAACTAATTAAAGGTATAAAAAAAAAAAACAAACAAACAAACACGCACACAACACTGAGATTAGTGGTATAATATAGAGCATATTAAGCATAGAACAAAACTTAGGTATAGTACCTTAGGTTCCTCTCTTTAGGTTCAGCCATGTGGCTATTTAACTAAAAATTACACTTCCAATCCATGAGAAAAAATTCGCATGGTAGAATTTTAAGAAGGAAACCTAAAGAACAATACATAAATATTGTACCTAATTCTTGCCCTTAAGCATATTGGAAGTCAAAAACCATAAGCAATAGGCCTGCCATCTTTTGTTGGTGTCAACATTGTATTTTTTCCACCTTCAATTTCTCATAAAAAGCTTCGGGAAAAATGGGCATTTGCCCCTAATTTACAAAATATGTAGTAATTTGTCCCTCTTTTCAAACAATTTAGGGATATGTCCATATTTTGAAAATCGATTTTGCTAAAATCAAGTTCTACGTAAAACTTGATATCATTAAAATCGAGTTCCCTATGCCTTGTGCCATGATGGAAGCTGAAAAAATGCAAACAATACATAAATAAATAAGCTTTTTCACTCTCTTAGACTCTCTCTCTCTCTCTCTCGTCACTCTCCTATTCTCTCCTTCTCTCTTCCTTTCTTCTCTCACTATCCGATTAACATTTGTATAGAACTTGATTTTGTTAAAATCGAGTCCCACCCAAATTTTTTTAATGGAATAGCCACGTTAGCTTAGTCCACCGTGGCAGAATTTAGCCATAACTTCAAAATCTTGAAATCGAGTTATATGCAAAACTCGATTTTTTAAAAATCAAGTTCTAAAATAGGGACATATCCCTAAATAGTTTGAAAAGATGAACAAATTGCTACTAAACGATGCGTCTCCCCTAGGAACATCTGGACAACGGGCCAAAACTGCACAAATGGGTCCATGGTTGCTAACTCCCTCATCAAAAGTTGGGCTCAAGGGCCGTTGGATTAGCTGGGCACGAATCAAGGGGGTAAGGTACGGTCCCGTGGGGCCCAAAGTACATTTGAGCCTAAAGTTCCGACGCGACAAGGCTGCCCATGGCCTCGGTCTAGGCCCACATGAACGGCAGGCTCATGTGTTTTCACTTGATCCTTACTCAAGGGATTTTACCGAGCAATGAAATAGGGATAGCGTCCGAGCATATTGTCATTTACATACTTGGAAGCACCCAAAAGCACCGCCACCGGGCATGCTTTCTGAAGTGGGAATCAAGTTCCAAGTCCATTTTCACCATATCCCACTCCCACCTAACCTCCCACTTATGATTAATAACACTGAACCGCCTGTTGCACTAAACCTAAAAATAATCATAGCCTTTCCACTAAATTCAAGCTATAAATATGAGGAACACAGGAACGTGGGGGGGGGGGGTTGTTGAGAGTTCACGAAGGGAGAGAGATAAAAAGAGTGAGAGAAGCAAGAGAGAGGGAGGATAAAGAGGAGTGATTCAGGCAATGGAAAAGAGAAAAGTGATCTCATTGAGTCTTAGTTCTAAGAACGACCCAATGTAGGAAATGCAAGCCCACTATACAAATAAATTGTTGGCCCAAGTGAGTCCCGGCCCAATGGTCTCACTTACGATGCGCACAGCTACATAATTTGTAAATTATGGGCAAATGCCCATTTTTCCCTAAAAAGCTTTTGTCTCAACCCTAAGAAAACCTATATTACAATTTTTTTTATATCTGATAGAGAGACATTGATACTAGAGTTAATTTAAGCTAACCAAACGGTCATGCACGGAGTATGAAGCATAACCCTAGTTCAAGCCCACTATGATTAGGTTAAACCCTAATTAATGGGTTTGGTTTTAAATTGGCCAAAGTATTCAAGTATTTGGTTAGAGTAATACAACCACNACTAGAGTTAATTTAAGCTAACCAAACTGTCATGCACGGAGTATGAAGCATAACCCTAGTTCAAGCCCACTATGATTAGGTTAAACCCTAATTAATGGGTTTGGTTTTAAATTGGCCAAAGTATTCAAGTATTTGGTTAGAGTAATACAACCACCATTGGGATGTTCCCTTTAAAGCGACTACTTATGGGCAGGGCCGATGGGAGTTATAAGGCAAATAGGCAACTACCTAAGGCCCCTAATGAAAAAAAAAAAAAAGAACTAAACTCTATCCAATAGAGATATCTATGTACCAATGAGAGTATTAATTAAGCCCAAATATTAGCCAATAAATAAAAAATATTTTTTATCAAAGAAAAACAAAAGCAAAAAATCATTGGATGTGGTAATGACTGTTTGTTTTTCTTAGTTTTAGAGTGTAGAATTCATTAATCTCCCACACACAAATACTAAAAGATCACTCTCTCCATCTAAAAAAAATGCTCGAAAGTGATTTTTTAAAGCTTCTTACGCTTCAAACCATCTTCTCCCATTAAGCTTAGCAATGAGCCTACTCATTCATTTTGAGTTTGACAGTTCTCTAAAAAAATATAGTTCTCATTGTACTTTCCCTTTGTGTTTGTTCTTGAAACTTAGCTCTTAATTAAAAAAAAAAAAAATTTCCACCTACCCTTTCTTTGTGTTTTGTCCAAGTCAACACTTCTATATAATATAAAAATTGTAAAAAAAAAAAAATCAATAAATGTATAACTAATCACTAGTAAATAAATTTATACTATACTCAAATTTTGTTTGGAGACATTAAATATATAATTTTATTTTAAAATTTTAGTATTTGGTTGCTTCACAAAAAAAAAAAAAAAAATTTCTCCTAAAAAGAAAATTTGAACATTTTGAGTCCCTAACTCTAAATCTTTTTTAAGTCCAAGTCCAACCGAAATAAACTTGAATATGATCCCCTTAACAATCTATTCTTGCAAATAAAGTTACAATTAATTAAAATTTTTGATCAAATTCGTGAGTGAAGTGGCTGGATTTGAATGTGTTATTTGTAAGTGGGGATTGGGGCATGTGCCAATCAATCAATCAGTAATTAGTAAGTGTTAACGCTAAAAAACTATTAAACAATTAGATAATGGGTGATTCTAAATTTTTTTAAAAATATATATATAAAGGGGTAGGGCAGGGGAGTGATTGAGTGAAGACAAAAACTAATGTTAATACAACAAAAATTTTCTTAATAGAATTATAAAGACCACTAGTTGTCAAAGTTGAGTTGAATTGTTAAATAAAGTTACAATTAATTTATACTTTTGATCGAATCTGCAAGTGGAGTGGCAGAATTTGAATGTGTTTTTAATTTGTTATTTGTTAAATGGTGATTGAGACATAAGCCAGCTAGTTAATCAGTAGTTAGTAAATGTTAACACTAAAAGACAATTAAATAATTAGACAAAGGATGATTCTAAAAAATAAATAAATAATTAGACAAAGGGGTGGAACAAGAGAGTGATTGAGTGAAGACTAAAACAAACACAATAAAATTTCTTAATAGAATTACAAAGACCAATAGTTGTCAAAATTGAGTTAAATTGTTAAATAAAGTTACAATTAATTTATACTTTTGATTGAAACCGCAAGTGGAGTGGCTGAATTTGAATGCGTTTTTAATTTGTTATTTGTTAAGTGGGGATTGAGGCATGGGCCAGTTAGTCAATCAGTAGTTAGTAAAGATTAACACTAAAAGAAAATTAAACAATTAGACAAAGATTGATTATAAATAAAAAATAAAAAATAGAAAAGACCAGGGGGTGGGACATGTGAGTGATTGAGTGAAGACAAAAATAAATGTTAAGACAACAAATATTTTCTTAATAGAATTTCAAAGACCAATAGTTGTCAAAGTTGAGTTGAATTGTTAAATAAAAGAATTGTAGAGAGTAAAGACATAAACAAATTGATAAAAATATTTTAAGCAATAATAATTAATATGTTTATTGTTTTTTTATTTTTATAATTTGAGATAGAAATCTCACTCTAGCCTAATCTAAGTGTATATGTGTGTAAAGATCCCTCCTAGAAACTTAAACCCCAACTCTTGCCCTCCAACCCACAAAAACTTGTACTTACAAAGTGACCATTACGTCAATAGTGCGCAGTGGTATTGTAATTTATTTATTTTTAAGATAAGTGCTATTGTATTTATAAACAATAAATTATTTCCAAGATTTAACCTTAGCAATCATAATTAGTATGTTTAAAGAAACAATATATTAAATGAACTTATAGTTTATCTTTTATTATATTCTCAGTACTATGAACAAATTTGTTATAAAACCATGTAGACCACAAAATTTATCTCCTACTCAAGATTCGTCTTCTTTTTAACCCCCTATAAAAAATAAAAAAATAAAAAAAAAAAAAGAAAAAGAAAGAGAAATGATAAGTTCACAACATTTTCACAACAAATCTTAAGTGACAAGTTCTTACTGGTTGTTATTATTTTGGCAAAAAAGTAATCTCAGTGATAGGTTCAAATTTGAACCAATAACAACTAACCACATATTATTTGTTGTGAAAATGTTGTGGACGTAGCACCTCTGGCCCAAATCCCAGAGTCGCCATTGCCCAAACCCCTGGCCTTATCCTTTTGGTCTTTGATTATTATTTCTTATCATCCTTTTTTCCCTTCCATTCAAACACTCTCTCATCCTTCCTTACTTCAAGAACACAAAAAACTCTTTCATTCATTCACTCAGTGACTCTCTCATCTCATCATCTCTCTCTCATCCTCACAAAAATTCCATTACGTCACATAGGCAAAACTTTATTTTACCATCTTTTTGCATTTTTGTCAAGTGTGTGTGGGCATTTATGCTTTGTTATGTTGGATCATTTATTGTGTTTTGTGCTCTTTATTTGGGCTAAGATTCACACGTTACTTCATGGTTAATGTGTGAACTTTCCAAGTACAAAGATCAATATCCTCTCCTTGACCTGTGCCTGTGGGCTGTGGTTAGGGTTTCCATGTGAGTTTGAACCCCTTTGTTACACAAACCCAAGGATCCACTATTCACCAAAGTGCGTGTGGGGTTTTGTGATGGTGGTGGTGGAGGATGTGAGGTTAAGGCACATGACCCATTTAAAAAGAAAAAGCTAAAATGCAAAACTCACCCTCTAAATTTTACAATTTTTCATTTCAGTCCTTTAAGTTTAGGTTTTGTCATTTCAATCATCTAAGTTTCATTTATTCTTAATTAAGTCATCTGTTAACAATTTGTTAGTAGCTGCCGTTATGTATAGCAAAACGACGTCGTTTTGTCTTTTTTAAAAATTTTAAATTATTATTTATTTATTAATTTTAAGAAATTGTTAATTTTAAAATTAAAAAAAAAAAACCCAAAAATTAATTTGAAGAATTGACAATGTATGGAGAACAACATTGAAGAACAAAAATTCAAACGTAAGTTCAATCTCTTTCTCTTCCTCTCAAACAATTGAGTTAGGGATCTGTTTAAGGGTTTGTTTGTTTTTTTTGTTCTCCAAATTAACATTTTACTTTCTGAGTTTGATTTTTTTGTTCTTCGTATTAACTTTTTAATTTATGGGTTTGTTTTTGAGGGTGGGGGTTTGTTATTCAAAGTAGGGGATATTTGCCCTCTAGCATTGTAAGGACCCAATTTGAATTGAGTGCTGGGTTTTCAGCCCAACAAGCCCAAACAATACATTTATAGAGAGTGGGCTGACAGGCTTAGGTGCTGGCCGTTGATCACCATGCCCAAACTTCTTTTTAAATGGCTAAGTGTTTTCTTACAAATGAGGGACATCTCAAGCCCTAGAGGCTCGAGTTCCGTGACAAAACTCGAGCCTCAAAGGCTCGAGTTCTCATTTGTTGACTTGGAGATTTTTGCACCTGGAATTTAAGTCTCTAAGACTCAAGTTCCATAGAAGAAGAAGAAGAAGAAGTCTGAAAAAGAATAAGAATCTGAAGAAGAAGAAGAAGAAGAAAATTTGAAGAATTTGAAAAAGAGAGCCACAGGAAAAGAAGAATAGAGGAAGAAGAAAGAACTCACCCAGACACTAACAGAGGAAGAAGACGAACGAAGGAGGAAGAAGAATACGTGGTGAACACAATAACTCGAGTATTTAAAACTCGAGTTCCAAGTGGATTTTTTTCCACATCAGATTGCTACCACATGCAACTTAAGTTTTAAAAACTCGGGTTCTAAGATGGAACTCAAGTTTCTAAGACTCAAGATACTATTTTGCTGAACAGTTTTGCAAACATGGCAACTAACTAAAATGTTTCAAAAATAANGGCTAAGTGTTTTCTTACAAATGAGGGAATGCTCCTCGGCCTGTGGCCGAGGAGGCCTTTCTTCCCCCCCTCCTTTTGGCTTTACTAGCTCTTCTTTTATAGTTTTTATCTTCCTATCTTTTGCTTCCATCTGTTGATTGTCTATTCGCCTTTTTCTCTGGTCGTCCATCCCATCAGAGGCTTTATCGACACTCAAGTGGCTCACTCTGACCAACGTTATCCTGCCAAGGGGTTACCTCTCCATTAATGCGGCCAGGGGGGTTGGTTGAGTGCATTAAATGCGAGAGTGACAGCTTACTTGGGGTTAGCCACTCCCTGAAATCACTCTTGTCAGGCCGAGGACAAGGTATCCTCGGCGTGGATTCAAGAGAATAGGCTTCCCCCTTCTTCTCAGAAATAGCTTGCGCTCCTCGGCATGGGCCTTGGGCCTGTTATATGATGGACCGAGGCTATCAGGCCCACGGACCCCACAATAGCCCCTCAAAACTCTGCTGCACGTTCCCTCGAACAGGGAGGAGGGTTTTGATACATGCGGATCCATTGGACGAATGGCCTCACTTTAGTTTATACTGATGCTGGCGGCCCCTTGACTGCCCGATGCGCGTTTTTAGCGTTTCGAGAATTAATGGGTGCCACATTAAATTTTTGACGGCACCACGTTCCCCACTTTAAACGGCATGATCTCCTGCCTTTATGAGAAAGCGGTTTCATTTGGGAAAATTAAGGGAGAGTATAATATACTTGTTTGACTTGCCTGGTTTCATCATTTTCGCGATTATCATTATTGACGCATATAGTTTGAACTTGGTTCGACTGGCACATTAGCTGAAGAGTATCGTCATACCTCTGTAAGTTTTCTTTTTCTAGTGACCCAAATTTCCTTGATTTCACTCTTCTTTTTCTTTTTAGAGCTTTTAGTTATCTTTGGGGAATGGGTAAGTTTAAGGAGTTGGTTGAGTCCGAGGAAATGATGAACAAATTCATTGTTGACTATGGAATACCGGTAATGTGAACTTGAAATACTGCGAAGAAGGAGAGTGGTACCTTAAGAGGAGAGAGGGTGAGGTCGTAATTCCAATAGTTGCTTTTGTAGAAGGAGGGATGAGAATCCCTATGAGGCCGGTGACCCTCAATTACCTCAGGCATTTCCGCTTGTCCCCCACTCAGTGTGCTGTGAATGTGTTTAGGATACTAGGGTGTGTAGATACCCTAAATGAGAAAATGGGGCTGAGACTGACTCACCATGACGTGAATTGGTGTTATAATCTTCATCACCTGAGGGGTAAGACGTATTACATGAAGACAAGGGACGATAGGGTTCGTCTTATCCAGTGTCTTCCTGACTCCAATAAGGGGTTGAACCAAGATTTCCTCATAGTATCGGGAGAATGGCACGACGGCTTTCATTGCCCAACCGTAGAGGGGAAGCCAGGTAGGGCGTCCGAAGTACAAGATAATTTAGGTTTCAGTGCCTTTGCGTTTTATACCTATATACTCAACTTGGTTGACTAATCATAATAATTTCACTTTTCTTTTCACAGATCCACACGCCTTTGCACGTCACTTCCACCTGGTCAACAAAGCGGATTTGGAGACCGTTCTCAGGTCGGAACTTTTCTTGAACGAATCTGACAACCAAGTCAGAGCTGCTCATAAAATCCTCGGGTGTGACCCAGCTCAAACGTCATTCCCTGTTCCGCAGCACGTAATTAGAGCTCGTAATCCTCGGCTTACACAGATTACCGTGGTGGAGAGCGGTTTCTCTTTTACTGGGGGTCTTACATACCTGAAGGTATTCCGCTATCAGGTCCCTCTTCATCCAGCAAGTAACGGTGGCCGAGAAAGGACCGCCTAAAAGCAAGGGAGGTGGTCGAATTGAGCTCCTCCGAGGACGAGCTAAATACCAAAAAAAAAAAAAAAAAAAAATCCTTCAAACTATTTGGGTTTGTTTTTAATTTTTGATTTTTTTTAATTAACATTTTTTAAAAATTTAATAAAAAAATATATTAAATATTAAAATAATGCCAAAACGGCATCATTTTGGTGGTCTTAACGGCAACAGTGGATGGTAGTTTAATAGAGGAC
Organism: Quercus suber; assembly: GCF_002906115.3. NCBI lineage: Eukaryota > Viridiplantae > Streptophyta > Magnoliopsida > Fagales > Fagaceae > Quercus > Quercus suber. The sequence continues at coordinate 327,585 of NW_027069937.1, read as the reverse complement.
TTAATTGAGAATAAATGAAACTTAGATGACTGAAATGAAATGTAATGAAACTTAGAGGGTGAGTTTTGCATTTTGACCAAAAGAAAATTATAAAGAATTATTTAGATTAAAAAATTACGCATAAACAAAAATTGACCTTAGCTTATAGAAAGACTTGATTGACCATACTTATAAATGTGAGATATTAAATTGATCAAATTGAAAATTTAAGGACCAAAATCGATAACTTGTGTAAATAAGGGACTAAATTGTATTTAGCCTAAACCATACTATAACTTTATTCACAACTATATAATATTGGATTTTTTATTTTTTTTTAGCAATTCAAAACTTAAAAGAAACTAATCCAACTCTATTATAACATTGGACACTATTCTCAACTTCCTTTGCATTGTACTTGTTTTGATTATGATAATTTAACTTTTTAAAGATAACATACCTAGAACTTGTTTGGTAAGTTAATTTAAGAACAATTTTTAGGGCATGTTTTGTAATGTTGTTTTAGTAACGTTATTTGTATTTTTTGAAAATATATGTGGATGAAAAATTATATAAAAATACATATAATGTTGTTTTTTTTTTTTATAAGTAAGAAAGAAGTATATTCAAGAAACTACCTCATGAAAAAAAACATAAGCCAGGCATAGGATACAAGGGAGGAAACAAACAGAAAAACAACAAAACAAACAACAACCAACAAAAACTAAGAACAAAGAAGAGAACTGAGGAACAAAGGGAGAGAGTCACTAGAGGGGAGTCTCCAAGCCCTAAACCAATCAAATAGAGAGCCACTAAAGAAAGCTAGCAACTGGTCATCGGTTTTATCCTTGTCTTCAAAAGTTCGCCAGTTTCGCTCCCTCTAGATACACCACATTAGACAAAGAGGAACTAAATTCCAAATGCTAGAGGAGTGCTTTCCCAACCAATTCCACCAACCAAAAAGCGTATCTGCAACTGATCTTGGCATAACCCAAGAGATCCCAAAAGATCTGAAAACCAAGCTCCACAGCTGATGAGCTTTGACACAATGGAGAAGCAAATGATTCACCGTCTCCCCGCTACATCGACACATAATGCACCAGTCAACAAAATCAAAGCCTCTACCCCGCAAATTGTCCCCTGTACGGATCTTCTCCTAAACTGCAGTCCAAACAAAGAAAGAGACGCGCGGAGGGGCCTTAACCTTCCAAATACCTTTCCAAGAAAAGATAATAGGCGAGGGACTCCAAAGCTTATCATAGAAAGAGCGGATGTTAAAATCCCCCTTCTTCGACAACTACCACCTCATACGGTCTCCGTTCTCTGATTTAGGTAAATTAAAGCCCAAGGTTCGAAAGAAAGCCTCCACCTCACCTGACTCCCAATCATTTGGGTCCCTGAGTAGTCGAACATTTCAGCTTCTCCTATCCGCAGACCCTAACCTTTCCAGAGAAGAGGCCACAGATGCCTCTCTATAATAAGCAATCCCATACACAGCCGGGAAGGAAATATAGAGTGGTGATTCCCCACACCACTGATCTGTCCAAAATTTCACTCTATCCCCCACCCCTACCTCAAACTGAATGAATTTTCTAAACACCTCCCAACCTTTCCGGATACTTCTCCATAAGCCACACCCGTGGACACCCCTACCCAACTTGGAAGACCAACCCCCCCACTCTTCCCCAAACTTCAGAGCTACATAAAGGGAACGAATCTTATCTAAAACGGATTTTTATCTTTAAAAAAATAAAAAATTAGTCCACTTTGGTCCATTTCAGTCACTTTGGTCTCTTTCGATCCCTTTGGATTCACTTTGGTCTATTTTAGTCTAATTCGGTCCATTTCCCTCCGTCTGGATCCACTTCAATCAGTTTTAGTCCACTTAAGTTTATTCGGTCTACTTTGATCCATATTGATCGGTCCAAAGAAAAGTGATTTACAAGTGAATAAATAAAGTCTTGATCTAATGGAATGGACGATTGTAGGTTTAATTCATCATAAATATATAGTAGCATGAGATTTGTAAAATTAGATTTTTTGTTATTTAAATATTAAAAAATACACATGCATAGTCTGTGTGTTTATCTAAGAGGGGAGAAGAAAATGAATACCATAATATAAGGTTTTTTTTTTTTTTTTT
>NW_027069937.1:321129-325351 GCF_002906115.3 Quercus suber | reverse complement strand
ACCGATCAATATGGATCAAAGTAGACCGAATAAACTTAAGTGGACTAAAACTGATTGAAGTGGATCCAGACGGAGGGAAGTGGACCGAATTAGACTAAAATAGACCAAAGTGAATCCAAAGGGATTGAAAATGACCAAATAAACATAATTGGAACAAAATAGATCGAAAGAGACCAAAGTGACTAAAATGGACCAAAGTGGACTAATTTTTTATTTTTTTAAAGATAAAAATCCGTTTTAGATAAGATTCGTTCCCCTTTATCTATTTGATACAGAAAATGATGTAAAGAACAATATAAATTATGTTTCATGTGATTAAGAAAATGGTGGCAGTGATTTTGAAGTTGTTAACTCTCTACCTACACCACTAGCAATGATGCTATATAAAATTACATGTTTGGATCCCAACCTTTTAGTTTTATTTCAAATGAAACATTTTTATACTTTAAAATATTTTTAAAAAGTCCTTACCACCGTCTAATAGATGGAAAATGTTTTATTTATTTATTTATAAAATATATGGAAAATTTTGACAAAGTAAAATATATAAAATATATAAAATAAATGTTTCATTTTCCGTAAAATGTTTACTTGAACCAAACATAAAAATTGATTTTCCGTAAAATAAAAAGCATTTTTCGTAAAATGTTTGACCGAACCAAACACCGGAATTGATTTTCCGTAAATCGATTTCCGAGACAGCCAAACAACCTCAATACATTTTCCTTTTCCGGAAAATAGCATTTCCGAAAAATATGTATTTTCCGGAAAACGTTTTACGCAAAACAAACACAGCCTTATGTTTTTTTGTTTTAGCTTTTTAGGTGACTTTTTTTTTTTTGTAAATATTTGGATGGCATTTTTGTAACTATCTTCAATACTAGTGGTCATATCCTTCTCTCTCTGACAAATCATTCATGATCATTGCAAGCGAACAACAACAGAGAATCCTCTATCATGAGAATTCTCTAGTCTTGCCGTTAGTGAAAATTGTTTTTTTTTTTTTTTAATAATAATAAATAAGAAATAGAAGTAGAAAGCAAGCCCCAAAATTTAATTTTGGGGGTAAAAAACTACTAAAAATTGTTTTTGAGATTTTTTTTAATAATACGACAGTTAAAATGTGGAAAAGAAATTTTAAAAGAGGTCAAATATTAGAAACACTCTGCCAATTAAGTTACAAGGCTCTCGAGTCTTGACAAAACAATTTCTCAAAACACCTAGAAAACTAAAAACATAAAACACAAATTAAATAGGCTCATTTTTTAGAATCTTTTTGCTTTTGACATTTTGAACCTCATTGTTTAAATAAAAAAATTCATATATTTTTTTCTTTTTAGGATAAAATATAATTAATACCCTTGAAGTGTGGGCTAACACTAACAAAGTCTAAGATTTTTCAAAACTAACCAACTTAATTCTTAGTCATTGTGACAAAGAGGAGAAAAATGAGTAACAATTTAAAAACCAAGTGAATTAATTTTGAAAAGTCTTGAACCTAACTAACATTAGCTCAAACCTCAGAAATATTAAATGTATTTTAACTTTTTTTAATGAATTTTTAATTCTACCAATTTTTTTTTAATAAGCAAAAGGTGAGACAACCAAAATAGATATATGTATATATTAGAGCAATTGCATCATTTAGTGTAAAATACAAAAAAGTTACAAATTTTACACATTTTTACCCAAAAAATGCCAGCATTAGTGGTCTATAATACTATGCAAATACAAAATTGCTACAGTAATAGTGTATATTTACACAGTTACTTGTAGCTTTCTGTAGGGACTCAACTTGGATTGACCCTGAGTGATGGGTTTTCAGCCCAATAAGCCCAAACAATAAATTTATAGAGAGTGGGGTGAAAGGTTTAGGTGCTGGCCGTCGATCACCAAGCATGAACTTTCTTGTAACGAAGAAAAATGCTAAGAGTTTTTCTTTCAAGGGGGGAGATGCTCCTCGGCCTGTGGCCGAGGAGGCCTTATGGTTCTCCCTTTTTCTTCCCCCCCTTTCATTTACTTTACTAACTTTTCTTTTATAGTTTTCATCTTCCTATCCCCTCTTTCCATCTGTTGATCATCTATTTGCCTTCTTATCTGGCCGTCCGTCCCATCAGAGGCCTTATCAGTACTCAAGTGGTTCACTCTGATCAACGTTATCCTGCCAAGGGGTTACCTCCCCATTAATGCTGCCAGGGGGAGTTAGTTGAATGCATTAAATGTGAGAATGACAGCTTACTTTGGGGTTAGTCTCTCCCTAAAATCTCCCTCGTCAGGCCGAGGATGAGGTGGTCCTCGGTGTGGATTGGGAAAAGAGGCTTCCCCCAATTTAACCCAACAACAACAACAAAAGATGACCTATGCTCCTCGGCCTGGGCCTTGGGCCTGTTTCGTGATGGGCCGAGGCTGTCAGGCTCATAGGCCCCACAATAGCCCCTCAAAACCCTGCTGCACGTTCCCTGGGACGGGGAGGAGGGTTTTGATACTTGCGGGTCCATGGACGAATTGTCCCACTTCGGTTTGCACTGATGCTGGCGGCCTTCTGACTGCCCAATGCGTGTTTTTAGCGTTTCAAGACTTAATGGGCGCCCACATTAAATTTTGGCGGCACCACGTTTCCCACCTTCAACGGCATGATCTTTTGCTTTTATGAGCAAGCGGTTACATTTTAGGAACTTAAGGGGGAGTATAAATACCTGTTTGGACTTAAGGGTTTCATCATTTTCGCGCTTACAATCATTGATGCGTATAATTTGAATCTGGCACGACTTGCACACCATTTGAAGAGTACCGTCATATTTCTGTAAGTCTTCCTTTCCTAGTGATCCCAAATTTTCTCGATTTCACTCTTCTTTTTCTCGTTTAGAACTTTTAGTTGTCTTTGGGGAATGGGTAAGTTTAAGAAGTTGGTCGAGTCCGATGAGATGATGAACAAATTTAGGGTTGACTATGGAATACCCAATAATGTGAATTTGAAGTACTGTGAAGAGGGAGAGTGGTACCTCAGGAGGAGGGAAGGTGAAGTTGTGATCCCGATAGTTGCTTTCGTAGAAGGAGGGATGAGAATCCTATTTTTCACTTACCCCCTACCCACATTAAAACACACTCTCTTCTCTATGTTTATCAGACATACTCTCTTCATGGTGTCATCCATTCTCTGCCCATCACTTCAACACAAACCCATATCAATCCAAGTCCATTTTTGGCATTTGCATATAAATCTAAGGCAAACCCGATCCTTGAACCAACCATCACAGACTCGATTCAGTTCAATTGGCCCGTATCTTCATTTTCTCTCTCATGGTGGTTGCAAGCACTAGCCCAAGCTTCCATGGCAACAGTGACAGTAGCTGTGACATGGGTTTTGGGTTGATTTGGTTTATTCAAATAGGTTTTTGGTTGATTTTGTTTTGGGTTATTTTGAGTTCAATTTGTGATGAGTTTTTAGATTTGTTTGGGTTAATTTCTTCTTCTTCTTCTTCTTCTTCCTCCTCTTTTTCTGGGATTGAAGAGAGAGAGAGAGAGAGAGAGAGAGAGGGAGAGAGAGAGAGGATGATTTAAAAAATCAAATAGAAGTGTGGGGCTATGAGCTTGACAGCCTCGGCCCATCACGAAACAGGCCCAAGGCCCAGGCCGAGGAGCATAGGTCATCTTTTGTTGTTGTTGTTGGGTTAAATTGGGGGAAGCCTCTTTTCTCAATCCACACCGAGGACCACCTCATCCTCGGCCTAACGAAGGAGATTTTAGGGAGAGACTAACCCCAAAGTAAGCTGTCATTCTCACATTTAATGCATTCAACTAACTCCCCCTGGCAGCATTAATGGGGAGGTAACCCCTTGGCAGGATAAGTTGATCAGAGTGAACCACTTGAGTACGATAAGGCCTCTGATGGGACGGACGGCCAGATAAGAAGGCAAATAGATGATCAACAGATGGAAAGAGGGGATAGGAGGATGAAAATTATAAAAGAAAAGTTAGTAAAGTAAATGAAAGGGGGGGAAGAAAAAGGGAGAACCATAAGGCCTCCTCGGCCACAGGCCGAGGAGCATCTCCCCCCTTGAAAGAAAAACTCTTAGCATTTTTTTTGTTACAAGAAAGTTCATGCTTGGTGATCGACGGCCAGCACCTAAACCTTTCACCACTCTCTATAAATTTATTGTTTGGGCTTATTGGGCTGAAAACCCATCACTCAGGGTCAATCCAAGTTGAGTCCCTACAATTA